>NW_020170571.1:101586-107875 GCF_000524195.1 Echinococcus granulosus | reverse complement strand
CGCCTCGCAAAAATCGTCTGTTAGAATAAAACAAGACAATAATAGGATTTGAAAAAAAGGTTTTCCTGCTATGACGAGCTCAGCCTCAGCGTAAACAAATGCAAAGTGTGGACTTTTAATAAAACAGTAATGCCATTTTTGTTTTACTCACGGAACGATTACCCTTGGCCATAGGCAGACCTGAAACGAAAGGAAAATCCTCTGTAATAAGGGGCCTTAAACTAGGCCTTAGATGATTGCTAGTTTGGACAATTAAAGGCGCTTAACTAAAGAACGCCTATTGCTCTTCCACACCCCCAACGTAATGTCCGCATTTTCTTTTGAGCTTTTTAACGTTTAAATGTTGTCTTACTTCACAACTTACGCTTTAAAATTTTATTACAATTCGACCTTTGTATGCTTTTTTTTCATAACGAAGTACTTAACAACACTCATATCAGTGTTTTTTTTCTGGGGGAACAAATCGCATTACAACCTTTTTAGATGAAATTATCGACCTCAATTAATAATGACGGTACTTCGGAAGATCGCCTCCTATTAGTTCTTACAATCATAAAATATTTGTTTAAATGGTGCATTTTAATATTAACACACTAATTTGATTGTGTCCAGTGAATAAATGTGGGCATTTGTGCTGGGCACAATTGACCCATTCATCTTAAATTAGACATGACGTAAAATAGGCTCCTTTGACAGTAATCGGGATACTCGAAAGTTGCTGCTTTGTGCCTAATGCATTATGCAAACTCATACCCCACTCATTTTTGAGTGAAAGATGCAATGGATGCTGCAGGGATGAAGACAACTTTGTGTTTGCCTAGCACTGTCTCGGAAACTTATTCGAGTGATTATGCTCTGTCAAAATGCCACTGATATACACATATAATTGCCTGAACTCTTGAACAAGGCTGTTGCTGGTACTACGGAAAAGTGAAAATTGAAGTGTAGATAGCAGTTAAGGCGAGTCCATATGCATTAGATTAATATGGGAAAGAACTAATCAGGAGGAAAACGCAGTTCGCAGCCACTCATGCCCTTAGTATTTTGCTATTCTCCTGCGGCGTTATTCACACCTGCATTTAAGTAGCGGTTAGTCACCGTTTAGCGTCAATTGCTGAAAGGTTGGCAGGTTAAAGCATTATGAAGCAACTCATTTAAAAGGAACGGTGCGAGAAGGCTTGGGAAGGCCAAACTCAACTCACCCCCAGCCACGAGACGCCCTCTCCTCCCCCCACCTCCCCTCCTCCCCGCGTTTCCTCAACAGGGGAGGATGCGACTAGCCAACCACTCCACTCGGATTAGCCAACCTGACCGCGATTGGCTGTTGTGATATTCCCATACTTAGGCTAATGACGAGGCTTTCACTTCAGGTATATGTGAATTAGAACAATAAACAGATTAACATTTTTGGAGTTGATGAGATTAATGCAGCCGTTAATGGGTCCCATCTAAGTCGTCAAGATAAGGTTTGTTTAGTCGAAAGAGTGGAAATTCTAAATCAGATGATATTTCTCCACTGCCATTATAAGCTGAAGGTGAAAGCTTGTTTAGGTAATATTTCAAAGTAAATGGGTTATGGTTGTCTTACGCCATGCAACGTAATAAGAGGTAACTAAGTCCTTTTCGTGTTATGGATTTTAATATTATCCAACACTACTTAACTCATTTAAATTTTGGTTTAGGAAGTTCTTTTCGGTACAAATACTCTTTAGCAGGTTTATGTAGCACTATCGAAAAAGTTCCTGTTGAGGCTTGTCACCATTGAGCGCAAACTGACCACATTCTTATGCATCAAACCCATTGTAATCTTATGTATCATCCTGGATAAAATAATTCCGTCAGGATTAATTAAAGCAAATTAAACATAACGCACAAAATTAGCAATGCATTTTGTTTTTTGAACCTTCAGATTATTTAGTCTGCATTTGAGCAACTGCATTGGCGGTTTCTTTTCGAGTGGAAGTTAATAAGAATATCTGCTTCTTTAAAGAAATAGCATTAAGCATACCTATGTACATAAAATGGGATAATATTTGAATATTTAATTCGCACGATGGTCTTAAAAGTGTAAGCAATTGTAGAGTTACATTCAAAGCCACTGGTCGAACCATACTTCCGATTTTACTTTTTCCGAAGCATCAATTAGGTGGGCTAAGTGGATGGCGAGAAAGAGTGGAGGTAACTTTTACACCACCATCACTCCTCGAATCGGGAAACCGCGAACTCCAATGACTCGACATTTTCGCTTCTGCAGTTAACCATTAGTAAGAGCGTAGGTGAAAAAGGCTTGGAGCGTTGAGCTCGGCCTTTCATCTACCCGCATTCACTTCACCCATTCTCATGCAAATTAGATGAAACCGTTTTTTTATAATCTTCTCAATGTTCACTTTTCTTTGAATAAATTAAGTTTTTGTTCATTGCAGTGTGGACTCAGGCGAAGGAAAGACGAAATTATTGTGGCTGTTCAGAATTCAAATACACATGCGCAAATAAATATAACAAATATTGTAAAAATAAATATTAATAATTTTCCTTTAAAGATAAAATAAGAAATATAACAGCCGATCAATTTTGTACGTAAATTTTTTACCAGGCATTTTCGCTGATTGAAAATAGGCATGTCAGTCAAGCTTTTCCCTATTCAAGGCATCAGTAGGTCATAATAGGAGCCCCTAATCATCTGATAAAGATAATCTGTTTTTATCAGTTAAAAGTCGTCTTTCTTTTACGCAAATTGAGGGCACAATCCAGAGCAGTTAAAATTTATTCGTTGTGAAAAAGTATAATCTTTATGCTGAACGTTGTTGGGAAAGTCGCTAAGGGCCAAGTTGTGGTAATCGTTTGGGTTCCATTTAGTCAGGCCTACATTGATTGTTAGACTACTCGGAATTTGCTAAAATGAGAAAAATTCGCAATGAATTGAAATTTTTATTTAAATAGTACTTACATTTCTACCAATCAGCCTATGATGCCGCAAAATGGAGAGACGGCGATAAACACAAAACCGAACCATGATATGAGCATTACAGATGAGTAAAAATCTTGACCTTATTCTCTGATTTTCCTAGCATTTAATATCCTTTAAAAAACTTGAAGTAATGCGAAGACATCATGTCTACTGGACTAAATCGAGTAAAATGTTGGCTTTGGCATTCAAAGTTGATGGGTCACTTCGGTAC
Organism: Echinococcus granulosus; assembly: GCF_000524195.1. NCBI lineage: Eukaryota > Metazoa > Platyhelminthes > Cestoda > Cyclophyllidea > Taeniidae > Echinococcus > Echinococcus granulosus. Next base: position 104,696 of record NW_020170571.1, on the reverse strand, counting down.
CACTAAATGGTACATAGCACTAACAATTAGTTCACTGTCGCGTTTTAATTAGGCTTTATGATTTCCTGTGATTTCCTTTCCACGCCTACTACAAGAACTCTATTCCCCTTCCATCGTTTTGATATTTCCAGTCTTTTTTACTTTATACCTCATCGCTACAATGGCTCAATCATTGAACAAGTCCACGACTCAAATAACTCCTGGCCAACACCGCATTTAAACCTTACAGAAGGAAGACATCTATTGTGCACAACATAGTAATCATCAAAACCGTGTTCACTTCTGCCAATCAAATGAGCCTCCAGTTCTGCACAGCGACCAGGAATTTAAAAATATCGAAATCATGGGTAAGTAAGTGCTTACAGTATTTACGTGAGGTATAATGGCCATCTATGGTGGCAGGTAGTTATGTAGCCCCGAATCAGGGAATGGGAATGACATCCAAAAATACTCCCTTAAAAATAATACATCCATACAGGGTTTTGAGTTTCGACCAATCTGCCTACAAATGGCATTTAACACTAGTAATGCACTGTCTCTGGAAAACGGACCAGTCTGAACCATTGCCAAATAGATGCGTTCCTAGGCTGCAGGGCACAAAAGAGTTATGACAGAATCGCATGTCTTCTCACTGAGATAGTACACTACTGAAGATAGTCATTTCTCGCCCGGAAGATTTTAAGTCCAATTACAGTGAGATTGTTGAAGTAAAAGTGTAAAAAAAGGGAGGGCCATGAGCGATGTCTGAAGGGAAGAATACGTGCTTTATCTATGATACAAAGTTATATTTAGCATGGTGGAAAATAAAAAATAATGCAATCATAATTTTGAAAGATACAAGATTGAGAATTAAGGGAGCAAACTACTGCAATGTACAAGCAGATGCAATTCTTTGCCGGAGAAGCGACTCTATTTTGACGTTCTGGAAGTTTCTGCACCTGAAGTCTGAATTTCGAGCTTTCTAGGGTGCTTTGCAGCTCATTCTCAGTGATTCTATCCTTGTTGGTCAATATAACAATGGACACACCTAGCATGCACTAACATTCGCTTTAAGGGTAAGAACACTCCGAAAGGCGAATATGCGAGAGCGGTAACCATCACCCGTATACTTCGGTGTCCCAACACTTTAATACAGAAAGAACGCACTTAGTGTGTACTCAGATTGTCCTCAGCAAAGGCTTCGATACTGAAGTCTTTATCACCAAGTTTTTCTGGTTAGGGGGGTCGCCATATTTGTACTTATGCAGAGCAAATAAGATAAAAAGAAAACTATAGAGGAAACGAATGCTAGATGTCAATGCGAGCTGTAGCCCGTACGTGAATTTAAAACATCTCTTCAAAAGTGGACTGGTTTGCAGAACCCTTGGAACTATATTAAGATCTTGCTTTTAGTTGTAGAAGATTAAAAAGAAATCCAGTGTGATGCAGCCAGACATTGCGTCTCATGCAAATATGCAAGAAGTCAATATCATTAACCATGGAAAACATAAAAACCACAAAAATTTTAATCTTTCCAAGAGAAAAAGCTATTAGCAACTAGTTTTGGGGCTTACGATCCATTGTTTTAAACTGTTCAAAAATAACACAATTTTCGAATATTGAAGCAATTATGTAGGCGTTGGCTGCAGCTGGTAGCAAGAAGCTCAGCTGAAGTCATCCCTACTCCAGTACGTTAGTTGTTCGTTTAACACTTATTTTTAGTAATAAATCACTTAAGTACCCCGCCATTGTGCTTTCACCGAGTAGACTGGCCTCCGGGTAATGCCAATAGCCCCAATCCCTATTGCATGTCGAATGCATGTTTTGCCCGAGTTTTATACCTTCTCTCGTCCTCAGGGTGGTCTCTGAAAGCTCCACTACCGCCATTCTTGCTAAGCCTTTACTTTCGCCACCCATAACCTTAGCAGGACGCACTGAGGGTAATTGTTCTATCAATAGTCGAGAAAAGGGCTTACAGTGTAATTTATCGTCCCAAGACTCCCTGAAGACGAAAGAAGATACAACACTCGGGCGGAATACATATTTTCAGCACGGAGAAGGTGTCTGGGCTATTGGCATGGCCCAAAAGGCCAGTCCACCCAGTGAGGTACAAGGGGCTACTTCAAAGTACAAAAGTGGCGCCTCCCCAGAACCGAGGGATAAACCACTATCGTATTACAGTAACTATTCTGCACAAATGCTGTACACGTTTGAAATTTCAAAGACTATTTTATTAGTTAGGAACGTAGTACCATAGCATTCAAATTATCCCCTAAGATGTTTTCAGACATAAACTACAAATAGTGCACTAAAAAGACTTGCACAGTCATAGCCCGAACGGTACCTTTCTGAATGAGTGTAGTATCTGAAGCAATGTGTTCAAGCGTAAAGAAGGTAATTAGTACTTAACCTACAGTTTTTACTTGACTAAGCTTGAGAAAAGTGGGTAAAATTTAGCAAAGAAAGGCCCATATTTTCAAAATAAGCAAGATTTGCGGTATTTTAAAGAAGTCCAAAATCACATATGTGTACAACTCCCTGTCCGAAAGACCAACCTAGAGAAATGTAATGGAGATGCATTTGGTGCAAAAATGTGCATACCATGGATTGTGGAGAGATCCAGTGCATGGAGGAAATGTTTTCAAACTACAATGCATCATGTAGTTTTCAATAACGTTCGCACAGAAGTTATTCATTTATGCTACTATTGCATACGATTTAATCACAGTCTCACATACCATGGAAATAAAACTGGCTCGACAGATAATAGTAAGCAGTACTAAATATTCCATAAATTTAAACATCTGCGGCTTAGAAAATTTGTTAAATCTGTCATTTGACGTTACTGTAATTAGTAGTTAATGCTAACACTCTCAATTACACGTATTTATAAAGTGATTTTGCTTTTTTCTTAACTCTAAGCACCATTAGGCGGGTTATTTAACTAGCTCAGGTTTTAATTCCTCTTTGTGGCATGACCTCAGAATATGCCAATAGACCCCCAACTCCTCTGTTCGTTAGCAATGTAGTTTCTTTCACACTACTTCGAACTAACACAACTTCAGCGATGACTTTAAAATTACATCTAAGTTGCTCATTTACATTACCGAATTAAACCGCATCTGTCAACT
>NW_020170571.1:21810-101486 GCF_000524195.1 Echinococcus granulosus | reverse complement strand
ATGCAAGAGTATGTAAAAAGAGTTATTTAGAGAATACACTCCATGGGATAACTCAAGCAGGTCAAGTATCTTCACTGTAGTACAATATGTGCTACTTTCAAGTGCTATAGGTAATATTAGGTGCAATGTAGCAATATACTGCATGAAATAACATTTATTCTCCCAAGGTTAGGTATGCGGGGAGATATATTCGTGCCTTCTGGAACAAAGTCGCGGGTTCAGATCAGTTAGGAGAGTGCGTGCGAACGTTAACCAACTGCAATTTCAAAATGGCTTTACGCATGGAGCAGAAGTGCAAAAATACCTTACTCAAAAGGACTGCAATCTCCATGCCCCGTAAATAGGCATCGTCATTACATGTTCTTCTATCCCTTTGGTCTTTTATAACCAACCTCATTTAAAATTGATTAAGTGCTATTCTAAGGCAGTACTGTGACACCTTCCACACAAGTGTGCATAATATGATACTCTCTAAGTTGTTTCAATCGTACTTCGCAAAGCTTTTGATCATCAAATTTGCCAGCTACAATGCCAAAATAGTGACTTTGAAAGGACCGAAACCGAAGAAGCTAAAGAACTAGCAGCTGAAATTCGCGTAGTTGAAAGATTAGTCATTTTGCAATTACTAGGCAAATTCTTCTTGAATTGAGCTACCTGGTGCATAAGAAATTATAGCTCAAAATTCGGAAATGTGAACCGACGGTAAAATGGAAGAAGCTAGGAGAAATGCAAAATCGAATCAACGAGGAGTTGCAATGCAAGAAATGAAATGCAAGTAAGAATAGTAGATGTGGCGAATGAATTTAATTAGCACTACTTCAGTTGTGTGAATACATTATAACATACATCTCACGTTTCTCATGTCATCATGATTCACCAGGATTACTTATATGACTGCGAACATGAGTCGGCAATGCGTGTCGAAGGTATTACCCCAAATACAATGGAAATTTTTGATGTGTTTTATCTGCACCTATTTTATTTATCAGTGGTATTGCCCAAACATTTATCGCATACTTGATTGTGTATAGTCACGGTAATGCGATTGTTACCTCTAGCCTGCAAAATTCATCGCTGTGATATGTCAGGAGACCGAGTGTATCTTCATTGCGAAGGATAAAAGAAACCCATACTTGCACTTAATTCTGGTTGATTTTAGGTAAAATAATGCTTCAATTCAGAGCAGTGTGTGCTCAAACCATAAGTAGCAGGAGTGATTCTCTTGCTGAAATAAATTTCAAGAATGAACCACAGTAGCTAAAGACATTTTTTTCTGTATCACAATAAAACATTTATAGCACAACTCTCTTCAACGTACTAGGCTGGTAACTTCGTGTCAGGGATAGCTAAAATTGATCAATTCATTTAAGTTGAGCCTGCTGACTGTTGTTTCCTTGGTAAGTGATTGGTATTTAGCTGCGAAAATAGCCAAGGGTTGTAGTAAATAACTTACCTGCGCTGTTGCATTGCCCTCCAAGCATTTAGTGCACAATGCTACCTTGCACTCCTGGGGGTGCTTTAATTCACTTATCTTCCACCGTCACAGCACTGCTACAATCTCGAATGCAGGTATGAATTAGTGTGCCTAATTTCCACGGGGCATTAGGTATAAATAGGAAACTTGGCGCTATTTTAAACTCCGTGAAAAAACGGTTTAGGGAGGCAACTTTTTAGTAGCAACGATCAGAAAGACTGCATAACTTGAGAAGTTGGCAGAGGTACACATGTGCCTTTGCCAATATGTGGATCGTCAATACCTGTGAATTTTTGATGTGGTTTTAGAGGTATTAATGCCTGAACAGTTTTATTGGAGTTATTCACACGAATTCCTTCCCTCACTACCCCAAAGTCCTCGCAATTTAGCTTTCACTCATTTAGTTAAAGCTAACAAAATTGTTTACCCTGCAGTGTAGTCCACTTCGTCTAATTTCATTCCTGCCCTCTAATATTCACCAGGCAGTTGGCCTATTTATTAACCATTTTAAATGACAGGTATTTGCAGAAACGGAAATATAAAAGCCAGGTAGAGGCAGAGTTGGTGTCTCAAACTCAATCGTGCATTCGAAATTGCTCATGCGAATGGAGAATATTTAAGAACTAATGCATTGTCGAGTGTCGCCCCCACAGATCACGACTGGCGATTCGTGGAACCTCATAAGCTAAACTGTCATTCGATGCTTGCATACCATCAGACTCACCAACTGGTTTGCAAAAATGTGGTGGAAATCAGTGTTACTTAGTTCCTCCACGTTAAAACAAATAAACTGGGGGCTCCAATTTGAGATTTTTTAGTTACTGAGTAGTCATTGGGCTAAAATGATGCTAGAGATCCAAATAAATAGACCACTAAAATTAGTTACCACCTTCGGAAAACTTCGCATTTAGGAAGCAATAAAATTTGATGATGTAGTGATCGAGAATGATTTGGTGAAATGACATAATCATCTTGGCAACCCAGAAGGCATCCAGGTGTTTGATAACTACTTTGTATTGAAATGGAAACTAAACAAAATGAGGTAGATGAATATGAAGTGCGCACCCAACTTTTCGGTTCAGCGACTAGTGATTTTGGAACATTTGCGGCACATCAACTCCGTACATCACCACAGTAGCCAAAATAGGTAACTATGCAATGCATATTCCGTACAACTGAGAGTGAAATTGATGTTTCGTGAGCCCCACTTGCTGGTTAAGGTATTGTTTGCCATGCCCTATTTTTAGCTGCGAGCAATCATCTGTGATCCCTGCTTACTAGTCTAAATATGCACAAGAAAAGCAAACTTTTCAAAACACAAAATGAGCAAAAATCGGTTGTAAAATAACCTTTAAATTTTGAATACACCTTTTGGGCCTGAAGATGCAGTCACCTTGTAATGTTTAACTTGAAGCGGTGTAGCCCTTGTGGAGTGAAGTAAACATTTCCCCCTTGTCAAGGTAAGGGGCAATCCTCATATGGGAGTGATCTATGAAAGCACTGCATTAAGTGCGTTGGTGCTATTAACTTCCAAGCGAAAGTACATCAAGATGACTCCGCTTTGCATTGGGATGTGCTCTACTTTTGTCTTCAACATCCAGAACTGAATGTAAACCCCAAGCAAAATAAAGTAAAGCATTTGTCTGAAGAAAAAGAGGCATTAAAATGTCAGAATATTCTTAAAATGTGAGATAGGTAAGTACTGCTTTCACAGAATTCAGATCCAAATGTGGACTAATACGTTGCTATTAAATTTAATCGGTGTTGAAAGAAGATTTCATTAAAAATTTGATACAAGTTACTTTAAATTGTGACTGGTGTGGGAGAAAACAGTGAAATTCTAACTCGGTAGAAAAGTACTCAATGCAAATGACTTTGCTAGTAACATTTATTTATCACAAAACCAGTTTTGACTTCTCTACCTGAAGAAAGAGGAGACCTGCTGTTAACGACTGGTTAAGAGCAAGTGCGACTTAATTGCAGTGCATGCTACATAATGGATACAATTTCGGTTTTTATCCACTGGTAGACCAAAAGCTTACCTTTTGTCATTCAATCCTAAATTCCACTTTTTGTAGTTGTATATGCACAGAATTCGTTTAAAGGTGGTGAAGTAATTTAAAACATAAGGTTTGTGGTGTTTTCCTTCATTTTACATCTAAAATTAAGGCACATATTTGGAAATTGCGAAAATTCTTTTATCTATTCATCAACAAGGCATTGAAAGGTCTGCTTTCATATTATCCAAATGGCAATTGTCAAAAGTGGAAATTCCAGACCTCGGACTTCTTTGTTTGCATTAATAGGTTTTTACTATATTATTTATAATTTATCAAGAATTTTAACTTGACTACACTTCAAAGTACCGTAGATTAATTAGTCGAATGATCTTCATGATGTGCCTCCTTTTTAAGAAATTATTATGCTCTTTAACAAGAACCGTTCAAAGCCAATTTATTTAAAAACAGTAAAATTCCTGTGAACTTGCTTTATTCCTGGAAGTTTTTTATTATTCTACCTGAATTTGTTGGCACACCCAGGTTTGTTGAGCAGTAAAAATAGGATTATTCGTCGTGTTTTGTCCACCTTAAATTACCCACCCAATTCGCCACTTACATACTTACGCAGTAGAATTGGAAATCTTTAGCGTAGTTGAGGGACATGTATGCTTTCAATCTTATGTACAGCATTCATTCATCACATGCAATGTCCAAGTCTACTTATTGTGAACTGACGATTTCACTCCGGAAATTGCAGCATCTTATAATAATGGGTTGTGTCAGTCGCCTTGACTCAATTTCCGTGAGCTTTGGTTGGTTGCTGGAGCCAGAGTGTGCTGTCTGCTCAGATATACTAATATCTTAACAGACCAATTGCTTCCCTTTTTAGATCGACACGATTTCTGGTACTGGTCCCATTTATGGTTGTAAGTACTCTCATAGTTTACTCTGAATTGCCACCCTCTAACTAGGCTCCGTGCTATTGACATCTATTGTCCCAGTAGTTATTTCACGCAATCGCATTAACAAATGCCAGTGTCTGCCAAATAGCTAAGCTTTCCTGCCTTAGGTATAGTACATGAGGGCTCGACTCACGTTACTAAGGGTACCGGTTACATTCATTCCACTTTGCACAGGATTATTTGGCAATCTATCAGACGTTACTTTGGCAACTAACTTTGCCTTATGTTAGAAGTTTCTAAATCAAAAGTTATGCGCCGCTTATTTTAAAACATTTTTGCAAATTAATATCCACACGTAAAACATTCTTAAAAGTGGACGCGATAAGTTGTAAGTTGATAAAATGCAAAAACAGAGAAATGATCCATTCAAAGGAATTCCCCATTCCACTTTACCACACTCGCGGTGAGTCATCAAACTGACGCATCTGGTCTATTTGACTAGTCATGACATAATTGCATCACTTTGACACTTCGGCACATCGATCGACATCCCATCTCTCGCATCAGTGTACCTCTCCACTGTTTCTGTTGTTACAGATACCTTTTGTTTATGCTTCCCCTTTGGAACCAACTCCAAAACACTTTCCTTGTAACTGTTGACAATTTTCGAATGTGGACCTCGATGAAATCATTTGTGTGACGGTCTTGAACGTAGCCATGATACCACAGGAGTTTTACAAACTCGCATTCAATAAAGTACCTTTAATTGTCTTTCATTTAGCTTATTATTTCTTTATTCTCTATCAAGACATTTGATGTGGAAAATTCGGACAGTTGAGAAGCTGCTGAATAATAAATACTGCGCTCTTGCTTAAAGCACTGTGTTATAGTCCGGTTGCTGCAATATACTGCATTAAAAGGCGAATGCATTTGGCCTGTCAAACTTTCTTACTAGTTATTTCGTTTGAGAGGTGTGAGTTTTGTAAGTGGGATTGACAAATCCACGTTTTACTGTTAAGGTGTAAACAAATTTAGGGTGCATAAGATGCAGAAAGTAAAAATTACCAGAAGAAAATTGCGTACCTAGGATGCCGCAAGCAGTGTTAGTTTACAGTACATCTTGAGTATGAACTATTCACTTTATTCAAAATATGCAACATTTCTTGTTAGAATTTCGCAAACACTTTATTAACTTGCCACTTAGAGGTTGCCAACTCGCAAAATGAATGCGTTAAAATTGGGAATTGCCAGAACATGATATTCAGCATGTCGGGTATTTTGCAATGATTTTGGGGATACTTAGAATACGACAGTTTACGGTAAGTAGTCGGCAGCACAAATATTACATCCTGGAACACTACAATCAGTTTCAACCAAATAACACCCGTAAATTATCCTTCTCTTCTTTGGTATAGCCATGTCCTCTTCAGGGATCATACCATACCATACACTATAACAAATCGTTTAGTAGATGGTAAGGGCAAAATTCTTGTCCTCATTAGGAGTCATTACTGGCTCAATTTAAAAAAGGCACTTCCTTAGCCAGACACATTTGCAACGTTCATTTCCCCACTTCAATTCAATATAAGACTAGGCAGTCTTCAATGTTTCAAATTTTTAAGAATCCCGAAGTTGCATACAAGAGAGACCTACAAATGCTGTTAAATGTCAATGTCGTAATGGTGGCTGGATGTATTTGTTTCACTGAAACTATTTCAAGGGCACAATAACACGAGCAAAGTGCCTACTGTGAGTAAGCAAAAGATCGCCTGATTTTCGAGGAGATTTGTTGTGAATTACTAGGGCGTGGGCACGAGTAAATGATGAGTATGGACTTCAGGAGAAGAGAGCTCTTAATACCTCAGTTCGGGGTGCACTCGGAGAATGCTGGGTGCATGTGACCTCGGGGTAGTGGAGTATTGGGGTGCTCCAACTCTCATTATCCTTCTATCAAAGTGACCTCAATGCAAACAGGGGTATCAGCACATATAATATGCATCCCATTTGGGAATCTTCTTGGGTTGTTAGCGAATAAGTCGCGAAGTGAGAACTTAGTGGCAACTCCAGGAAAGTCGAAATAGGGTGGCATACATTACTGGTAGCATTACTGAGAGAGTAAAATACAGTCAGACAAACCACTGGTGAGAGCAGACCCAACACAAAGTCTAGCACAAATAAGGACGATAGAAGTACGAGGCAAACTTTTACCCTGCTTTGATGATGCCTGACAATGAGCAAGGCATGACAAACCGCTTATTAATAAATATGTTAATCAGAAGCTACCATTACATAATAGGCTGAAGGTTTGCCGTCAAACCGACCCTCACCTCGATCAAATATCTTTTTTCACAAGAAGCATTAGCCGTTGGGGCGGTAGGACAAGTTTGTGTGCTGAGTACTTCTGAATTAGTTTTCGCGTGTATATTTTTGATAGACTCAGTTTTATAGGCATACAAATTGTTTCAACTGAGGGGCCTAGATGATTAACAAAAAGACGAAACATGACAAAGAAATTAAGAAGTGTTAGCTGCTTTAATAAGCTTTTTGAGCAGCCATCTGTAGTAAAGTAAGTGGAGGATATAGCTGAAAATCTGAAATATTTATGCTGCTTTATGTGGATTTGCAAGTCACTCACACGTTGACATGCTCAATATGTTAGCTGTTTGTTTGATTCTCGATTTCGGTAAGAGGGCTACTTTGGTCCTCTGCCATTGTATCTTCACCAGGTGGGCTGGCCTCCGGGTCATGTCGGTAGCCCATAGTTCTACTGTATACCAAGCAATGTCTTCTTTCGTCTTCAGGAAAGTCTGGAAGTGCTGCAGAAATCTTGTCATGGCTGTCATATTGCGTATTCATGACCGTAATTTAGGAAATTCATGAATTTTTATGCCGCAGTAATGTAGAATTCGAATCTAGATGGAAAATGACATAGGTGAACTTTGACAGCCTTAGCACGCTGGAATTGCGAATGCAGGCAAATGCTTGCCTCACATATGATGAGAGATATTTAGTGGGTTGTGCGACAAGGTAGGGACCCTAGTTTGTAAAAGTTTAAAGAGTTATGCCAGAAGTTACGCGACTCTTCGCGAAATCGCAAGGAGTGCAGAGGAGAAAACGCTTTATAAGTGTGGCACTACTTTAAAGTTAGAAGAAAACATCCTGAATATGTAAGCTGGAATGGTTTAGAAAATGAAAAATTCCTATGTAAGTAATGAAGTAGGAGCTTTGATTCAAAGTTCCATGAAAAGGTGTGCAATTCCCCAAGTAATCAGTCTACGGATATTCTCGTATTCTTAGATGTGATGCTCTGTCAGCCAGGTAAGGCACTTGGTAAGTTTATAAATCTAAAATGTCAAATTTTCATCGATCGCTTTACTCCAACGCAGGAGTCAAGTCTTTCGTGGTAAAAAATTTGGATGGTTTAAGCTCTCAAGCGGTTGTGCCAACTTCTAGGTTGACCTATTTACTCTGCACTAAAAAACGAAGGGGGACATCATAACAGGAATCCATTCTCGGTAGCTGTCTGACATGGCTTCCCCATGCCTCACGGCAGTCACTGGCAGCATAAGTTATTGATGCTGCTTAGACTGTAGGCGCGTCGACAAGTAATATACGGCTGAATTACACATAAGATTTGCCCTAGTTACAACTTTGGACCACTGAACAAAGAAACTCCAGTATTTGCTAACGGTAACTGAACTGGTGAACAAACTGCTGGGCTAAACACAGCACAATTATTTAAGCCAGACTTTGAAATATATAGTGGTGCCTTTTCCTCACTAACTTCTCGGCAGTTGTCGGATTCGTTACTGTTGTCGCTCCCAGATGACAAGAAAATTTAAAGTAAATTGTTAGCAGCTCCACTCGAAGTTGGGAGGTCTTTTGATTTGTGATACCGCTATCATCAAGGTACAAAATAACAATAAAACAAACTCAAAAGGTGTTGTCGAAACTTGGAATTAATTGTTTGAATCGTTGATTAAGGTTTCGCAGTAGCTAAAGATCAGCTTTAGCAACACCTTCCTCATTTTTTGCAACAGATGGTTAAACTTTATGAAAATAGTTTTCTTCCTCTTTTTCGGCATTCTAGTGAAATTTTTTACAAAGTCTACTAATGTCGACGCCCAAAGTAGATGGGCCATACCACTATTGCTACTTTCTCGTTTTTTGGGCGTTAACAAAATGGGTGTGGGAATTTGATCAATTGACAGTCATGTGGCACTTTTCGTTTCGTCTTCCCACTTGTTTCAAAAATTCATGTTGGGATGTTGTATTTTAAGGAAAACCGAGAAATATGCATGACTGATACTAACTCGAAATAGTCTATCTTATGTTTAGTCACGTAGACATAACATTCATCAGGAAGTGTGAAAATGCGGCTTGATTTGACTTGTTTCTTATTTGCATATTTTTGCTTGATATATTCAACTATGTCTACACAAGTATTCAGGTTATACCTCTTACCACTTTAAGCATTTGATGTTATATGCGGTTAAATGTGTCCTTAACAGACCTCTCATGTAATACAATTGTGTTCATCACTTGTTTTTGCGTCCATATGACTTTAACAAATCATGAAATGGTAACATACTTCATTTATGTTTTTGAGAATTTATGAGGTCGTTACTAGTTCCGATATGCTGTAGAACCTAGTACATTCGTACTCCTCTGCATGCACACATATTTGTGCCATAGACGCCTTACCAATAAACTCGCCTAAACACTATGCATGCAAAATAAGTTTTTTTTTCTTAATCACATCTTTTGTGCATGGATTAAGCTCCGATGCGACCTTCAGATTCAGGGGAGCCTAAACAATATGTCTGAAGGCATATGTACCTTGAAAGTTATTCGGTAGACGACTGAAAGTTTATCTGAGAATCAAGCGAATAATCATCCACTTACTTCATATCTTATTAGTGGCACTATGATAGTTTTTGAAATCATCATTTAAGAAGTTGAGGAAAATGGGTGTTTAAACTGTGCAAAATACTTCTACCACCAACACATTTCTTGGTTTTAGTTAAAGGTCACACCACTATTCATTAGGAGAATCCAAATTCTCCATGTTTGCTTGAAATAGTTTGTAATTTTATAAGCGCTATGAATTTGGAAGAGATTAATGGTTTCGAACACCTTGTTAAATGAGGAAATTATGGTAATCCAAGCATTGCTTTGGAACAATTCGAAGTCAGTATTTTAGTTCATCTGCAAAATGCACTTCAAATATGGAATAAACATTGCAAGCCAATCCAATTAGAGCCTGGATTCGCTGTAGAATTGGCCGAGTGTCGGCAACAATCGTTCGTTTAATCATTCAACTGAATGAAGTCATTTACTTAAAAAGTCCTTGTACTTCGTGTTAAGTCATGGAAAGTTAGTTTTATCATGAAGCAGAACTTTCCTTTTATTTGTAAGGAGTTTCATTACAGGATGACTGTAATTTTAGAATGTCAATATGCTGAATTCGCTTTGTAAGAATTTTAGAGTACTATTTATGTGTATTATACAAACGCTAATACTTGCTATGGATGGTATCAGCCAAGTTAAGCATTTGTTCCACTGGCGTTTTGGGCATTTTCGAGAACCTAGTGTCATCGTGGTCATAAAACATGGGCTGTTGAAATTCTTCTGGGTAATTTTTTTGGTGTCCGTCACAGGGGAGAAGATTTTCTTTATTTATGTAAATATTGCAAAAGTAATTCCAAATTTTAGTGAGGCAACTCTGCCCTTCCCCCTTCCACAGGGATAGTTGTCATATGTAATTCTAACAAACTACCATATAGCCCATACTTTTTTCACCAATTTCAACTCATCGGCTTAAATAATGACTTGGTGATTTATTACTCTGTAATTCTAAAATTCTGCTTAGATTTTTAAGTCACCTTCTCCACCGAAAGATCTACAGGAACGCTTTTTATGCGACTGCCTTTCCAGATACCTTTGATGACTGAATTCCACTATGTGATCACTCTAAATGAGCAAAAGCTAATTAAAAAAGGGCAAAGATATGCGCTATGTTGAATTGTAGATATACTACTTAAGCAAAGACAAACGATCCACTCAAATGCAAGAAACCTAACTAAGTAACAAAAATTTTTAAATCCAAAAATTCACTTGCGAAAGTTAGGGAATTGCGCAAAAGCTGCAAAACACTAACATGAAATGAAGGGCAAGTATTTGATTTTTTTACCGTCACAGTTCCTTAACTCAATGCATTCGGACTTTATTTAGCTGACTAAACTCGCGCTACCCAATGCTTCCACACCAAGTATTCATAAATAAAGTGGTGGGTGCAGTGCCATTTGGACCGAAGCTGCCTCAGTTGTTTTATTTACAGTTTTGTTGAAAGTAAAAGGATCATAATTTAGAATACATTTATGAATACTTCTAGTGGTTTCAGGGGACTTGGTTAATATTACCTTGAGTTCGGGAATAAAGAAGTGATAGATTAAGAACTGTATTTACATTCAATGTTGCTATTAACCTAATTTGAACATATTGATAATGATTTCCGTTTTTTTCATTGAAAGTAAATATATGTTTGAGATATGTCTAGCATACACCCCAAAGCCATCTCAAAGCTATTATTGCCTTTGAACTATCAAAGATAACAACGGTTTCCGAATATATTTTGAAAGGTAAAATACTTGTATTCTATGTGTATTATTGCACAAAGCCCCCTCTTCCCTTAACAAAAAAAACTTTCAAGCATATAAGTAGGTTTAACTATTAACAATTACGTACTAGACAAGTAAGATGCATTTTGATTTTCGGTGGAAGTTTTGACTTTTCTGTCGAATCATTCGGCGTTTGGTAGTGCAAACTTGCTTATAATTGATCAAGCACTCCGGCAGCGCTCATGCCGCCTTTAAGAAACCAACCAACAAATGGTGAAATGTACGAATGGTTAGCTACTCACACCTTGCATTCATTCAGCACCTACTATTTCACCGAAATGAAACGGCGTTGAGATTCCAAAGGCCGTAATCTGAATTACCTAACACAATGAATTCTCGGAGGAATAATACCATGGACCAATGCTTGGGCAGCTGCGCGGTTTGCGGAGGTGGCACTTTCTCAAGAGGCTTTTGAAAATGCTTTCATATGTTAATCATATTTAGTGCGATATTCGTGTTAAAAACTTTATTCGCATCAGTTAGAACATGACAAATGCTTTTTGCCGTTCACAGCTTCATATTTATATATGCGATGTAAAATCATAAAAAAGTAATGACCTTTTGGGATTGAAACTTCTCCAGTTACTGCTATTTTGGATCAGGAATGGAAATAAATAAAATAAACCAATTCTCGCTTTCCACTGCCATGTGCTATTTCCACACCCCAAAGTATGACCTTGACCCAGCTAAAGACCATCGCATCAATACAATAAGCCAAGCAAAACCCATGATTCATGACCCTGCAGTGTAAGCGAGACAGAACGGCAAATGATGTCTATATTCAACTACCATTTGGAATAACTTGTTTAACCAACCTCCTGTGGGATTGTATAACGAGTTCGAATATTGTGGGCTATTGCAGCACCATTCAACATACATGTGAACTTGAAAATGCGCCACTTCCGGAGCAGGTAAATCACTGCATCTAGATGGAATTAGGCTCTTCATAAAATAAACCTTTATTAGCAATGTCAAAAATTCCGTGCCCATAATAATTATGATACAGTCTTGCCGTATACTCCAAAACTATTCATTAACTAGTATTAGTGTTTGGGAACTAAAATGTGCACGTTACTTTAAGAAGACAAAGGATTTCTGAGTGAGGTGAATCCTTGAACACACAACATTCTATTTTGTAAACTGGTAGACAGATCACATTTATTGAAATGAAGAAAGTACATCCGTCTAGACTGAGAGCATGACCTCAAAACACCTAGGCAATTTATTTTTCCGGAATTTCATTTCCTTTTTTAATTCCACCAGTAGATTAAAGCGAACATTTCGGAAGAAGAACCTTAAAATGACCCTGTGTATGCAAGGACCAGCCCTTGGTTATGGGACAGTCAACACAGCTATAGCCCTTTTATTTTCTACTGACTCTCACTCAAATGAGCCATTACTCCTCAATGAGGCCTCATCTAAAATCAACCGTTTCCATGTGCGCGATAAAACTTACTTTGCCAACTCACAGGATGGAATGATTTGTAGCCAAAAGAACAAGCCCTTCTCGTATACTCCATCCATTTACTGGAGGTGTCAGGCTGTTTTTATAAATAAACACATTAAATTTGCTAAGTAATGAAAAAAAAGTAAATGGTAAATATCTTATGCAAAAAGGAAGAAAAGATCTAAAATTTTGCCAAAGTTCCAAAAAAATGGACTGATAAGATTCGTTAAATAGGGGCTGATTTTATGTTTTAGAGTTGAATGACCTTCTTCTGATGAATCTATGATGAATTCCAAGGAAGGATAGCGAGAGAATCAAAGGCAATCAGTTATCTCATTCGGTACCCCGTAGCAACACAAAATTCCAGTCTATATGTGTAATTATCAGTTTGGTATTTGCTTTAGCAAATGGATACTAAAAATTAGCCACAACTAAACTATTTTTATTAAAACCAACAGGCAAAGTGAGTTTGAGCACACCTACCCATCATTTTTTCAAGAGTAGTTTTGCCCCATTCTTTAGATAGATGGGAATGAAGCCATATGACATTGTGCTTTAATTTATTAACTACATGAAGCCTTACTTTTACTTTGTTAGATAATCTACACTTGCTTAAAAGATTGTATAGGTCATTGTGACAGCTAAACTGCATCTGCCTCGTCGTGGTTTGATAGTTAAAAATTACTTTTTAGATATTCATGTCCCCTTTTGATTGCTTCTCTGGCCTACGAAAAAGCAGTTTGTTGTTTATATTTTTAAACAAGATATAAGCAGCAATTCATTCTTTCAACTAATACCTTGATGCATATTCGCCAAATTTATTTTAATTTTCTTTCCTGAAATTCACTTGCGTGGTCGGTTTTGTTATTTTTAGGTTTGTTTGTGCTTGGCAAGCACTTATTCCCCAATTCTTGCCAATTTGCAATAAAATTAGGATCTCACCCTTCATTCTTATGAGTACTGGAGGAAAAGTGAGCCACAGCAACGCTCTATTATTGCCACTGGCTAAGCAACTTTTTCCCTCCAGCAGAAATAATATAGATTACTCCCTCCCATCTTCCACAGACCTAATATTCGTGCCTCACATTCCTTACCACTTGAAAGTATTTCTGTGCTGTCAAAGATTGCCTCATGTAAACCATAACTCGAAAAAATGAATGTGACAATTAAGTGAACTAGAATTAACAACTTGCACCGAAAACATGGCACACTGTGTTAGTCTTCTACCATCCACAGCTTGACCGAGCGCATGGTGAGTAAAACACGCTTGGGAAACACTGACTACGTGGCAACATTAAGCAATAATGTAATGTAGGTGAGGCAAGTAGAAACCATACTACAGCAGCTAGAGTTATTTTAAGCACCACCATCTTGTCGGCATTTGAGTACAATATTAAGGAGACATGTGGTATCCTTTAATCACTTGCACCAAAGTGATAGGGAGATCGCTTAAATTAAAACAGATAGTTATGTCTATAGTGAACAACACTTCTGGGGTCATTGGTGTCTGTTCTAGGTAACTAGGACCATTTAAAATAGTCCTAATTTTTGAGAATGTTTTTGGAATTAAGAATTTGAGAGTTCCTTTTTAATTACCTCAAAAGTTTGTCTTAAAATGACGAATCCTTATTAATAAAGATAGTTAAAATAAATAAAGGAAAAGTAGATTCTTAAGAGTTGACACTTAGACGATGTCTTAATGGATAAGTATATTGAGAAATTAAATTGAGTTTGTTTACTTAGCTTCTTACGGATGCTTTTGTTAAATGTTTTCGACATTCAACTTAATGCCTTTTTCATGTGCCCACATCAGTCAAAATATTATCCGAAAGAATGGCAAAAATCCAATTTACCTGAAAAAAACTAGGTTCATTCAAGTTTTTAGGGGAAATCGAGTAATAGAAAGTTCTACCCAGACTGAAAAGTATGGCTTATTGGTAACAATGTGTGCTCTTTTTACTTTGAAGCAGTTAGGCAAAAAAGCTTTATAACACTTTGTTTGTTTAGCTCTCGGTTTTGGTAACAGGCAACATAAGGCTCCGGTTATGTACATCCATTGGACGGCCAGACAGCCAGGCCTCCGGGTCATGCCAACAGATCTCAAGTCCTTCTCCACGTCGACAATACATATCCTGCCCTGGTATTATGTCTTTATTCGTCTTCAGAGAAATCTTGTATATGACGGTCAAGATGTCCTGTTTTCAAGAAACATAGATTTAATTTTAATTTATGGGAGGAAAATAATGAACTCACCTGATCCGATAGTGAAAAAACTATGGTATGCTTAGGTTGACTTGTAAATAAAAATGAGAAATAAGTTCGAAACTTAATGATGGAGATATTTTAAAAAGAGGCCTTTTGCCTCCATAAATCTGACTCAGTAAGTCAACGCCCCAATTACCTGCTTTAGTCTTCAGTCTACAGGGGTGGGGCCACCTCGTGACTTGAGGTTTCGGGGACTTCCAGCCAAGGTAGTTCTGTCTAGTTCTCTCAGTGAGCGGGTACAAATGTCTGCTGCACAAATGCAAATATTCACCGCACTGCCAAAACTGTTAGGGAAATCGTCAAAGGGAGAAGAAAGGTACACAGGAAGCGGAGTTAACAAGGTAATAGTCTTAGGGTAAAGTGCTTTTGAAAGAGCAAGTGAACATCTTTTGACGGAAGAGCTAATTAGTGTGAATTACTTTTAATCAAAAAGTGTATTTCGAAAACTATCCTTTCATTTTACCTATCCAAAATAACCAGATCAAGTGGTTCGGAAATCATTAAAGGCACCACTGCTCCAAATCCAGAGTGGGTATAGTCAATTCCCCATCTATTTCTCTTCCCGAAAGATTAGAGTGAATTTTCTATTGTGGGAGTAAACTTATGCTAATCTGCTCTTGCGAATAACACTTTACACTGTAGATGCGCGAAAACTTGAAGCTTGAGGTTATAATACACTATTGGTGAAATTTTCCATCTACATAACCTTAATCCATAATGCAGTACAGATGCATTTCATGATAACCCTCCTAATTTACCATAATACATATCTTTTTGTGTTGTTTGTTCAGCATGGCCAATTTGCTTGCGATTTCTTAGTATAAATAGCATGGGCAATCAGATGTAAAGCTCGTCTATTTGATCGACGAAGATTGGCACAAAATCAGTATTTTTTGCTTCAAATTTCAACAATATGCGTACCTGCTAGCAACTAATTGTCTTACCAAGACTTCGGAAGTTTGGATTCGCGGATTTACAAAACCGACCGTTAAGCATAAATCAAGTGCAAAACTTTGATTTTTGTTTAAATTTGCTCTGGTTACGCGGGCACCGAAGGGCAGGGCCATTCTGCTTCCACCCAGCGAAATGGCCCGCGGACCATGCCAGTTGTCCCTCAGCTCATCCGTACACCGCCAATACATATTTTGCCCCAGTATTATATCTTCTTCTGTCTTCAGGGAAGTCTTGGTGTGTTACACGATTTTGTCTGAAACCTGATAAGCTCTTAAGCAAGGTAAGCAATGCAATTATAAGAAGGCAATGAACTGTTTGTAAAATTTTGCTTCCACGAATGCGTGCTCAATATCGCCACTAATCTTGCTGTGACAGCATTTTAACAAGAAATTTCTATAGGTTTCATTTTTTGACTTGTCCTTATGATAATGCCTGAGTTCACCCGAACTAGGTCGGTTTTGTCCTGACTTCCAAATCAAATTCTCTCAAATAATCATCTGAATTTAGGTGACAAAAAAAACTTCAAGATCTTTGGTGCGGCTCGCTACAATGCCTCCTCATCAACCTCCCTTTCACCGTCCTGACGTTGAACTCTAGCATCAGAAAAACATCGGTTGGATCTACTGGATGCACCAAGTTTAAAACTCTTTCAGACTCGTAGAAGCTTCTCTTCAAATTAGGAAAAATTGTCTAAACAAATGAATTGTGCAGATGTATCACTTAAAGACCATCATTCTGTGGGCGCCCTTGGCACGTTAACCCTAACCTAACCTACAAAAAACGTTCTGTCGTGTTTACTAGAAGTTTAAAACAGGTTACCTACGCCTACATTGAGAAAGTTGTAGATGACATAAGCATTAACACCATCCTGTTTTTCATTCCATGTTACCAAAACATGTGGGTGTTAGATTGTTTGACAACTGACTGACCTGCGTCATTATGTACTTTGTTTCAACACTCGTTAAGTGTGCTGTTATCCCCAAACTATCCGCCACTCCACGAACAGATTTGCTTATCATAAATTTCCTGCAAAAGACCAAATAATTACGACTGCAATCTATTAAATCGACACGATACAAATAAAAGCATACGAGGCAAACTTCTGCTTGATAAACGGGCAGGATTAGTGAAGGCCATGGAAGGTAATGCAAATCCTCAACTCATCTCGCAAAATTTACCCTGATGTTCCTCCAAGTAATAATTATTGCCCCTTCTTGGAGGCATTATACAATGGAGTGCAAAAAAGACATTTGGGGAAGCAAAAGGAGATAGGAAAAGGGATCGCTGAAGCAAGATTTTTGCTTTTGACAAACGCCGTTCTAAGAAAACCCTATTCATGAGAGGTGTGCATCGTTTTGGAAAAGCTCCATAAGTTCCAAGTAGTCGACATATGGCAATGAGGCTAGTTCTAGGTAAATTTTTAACTTTTCTCATAATTTCGATGAGGATCTCGGTGATTTGAAACTTCCCATGCAGTTTAACGGTATTTCAATTAATAATGTGTTTTGGGTTATGTAACACCTCGAGACTTCTCTGAAGACGAAAGAAATCATAGTACTCGGGTATAATATGTATTGTCGACGTATAGTAGGGCGTGAAGCTACTGGTATGAACCGGAGGCCGTGCCGCCTCGTGGAGACACAATGGTGGAGCCTCTAGGTGGCCTGTTACCATAACCTGGAGCTAAACACAGAATTGCCTTCATGTTTACCGACTAGGTCAATGAATGACCGCATTTGTTCGAGAAATTTGACGCATTTCGTGTTTATTTTGGCAAAACTCAAACGGTCTTTAACAAAGTTTAGTTAACTTACTTCACGAATTTTATTTGCATTGGATCGAATTTGCCAAGTGTTTCCCTAAATCCACTTTTCCTAATTAGCATAAAGTCTTCAAAGTGCAATATTTTTTGAAAAGTATTCTTTGATAACAATTGTCTGAGCTACAGGCTCTAAACTACGCCAGTAAGATTAGTTAGGGTTGGGGCTTGTTAATTTATTCACCTCCAAAATTGATGCTTTTCCTAGAGCTTATTAATAAAAAAATGCTTACTAAAAGAGCCTAATTTTAAATCATATAAGGTAAAAAGCGAGACATATCGGTCATATTCTATCATATCTCCTCCACCTCGTAGAAAGGCTATAGCAAGCGTAAGTACGTGGGGCATTTTTTACCGCCTCTGGTCAGTATTTGCGTTTGAGCCACGCAGATGAGGATAACGACTCGTTTGGCCTTGAAACGGCAACGACGCTTCTTTGTTTGCTGAGGTAAACGAGCCAGAGGTTTCTTCTGCTTCACAAAATTTTGCATAAGCTTGCATCTTGTGAAATTCTACTAAAGGCATGGCAGTAGTGCGAACTACGTGCAATTACATCCGTTTTTAGTACTTTTTGGGTTATCAGTTAAATCTGGGAAACGTAGTGAAAACTCACTAGAACCTGGCCGGAAAATATCCAGCCTACTGTATGTTGGTGTCACACTGGAAGCACGTGGATGGTCAACAATAAAACAGCGCGTGGTCGCTTGAGTATTTTGACCAACTGAGTCATCTGCGATGACAAGCGTTTAAACTCACACTCTACTGTTGAAGATACAACTCGTATACGGGTTTTAGTATAACAAGGAAAAGTGATAATTGTATATTTAAATATCCTGATTCTAGTTTTCCTGACCTTTCAACTTTCCGTCGACAAGACATTCCACTCCACCGTAGATTTGGAGTAAAAAAATATGTTGGAGTTCTTCATAGACGCCTTCAGAGAGAGAGGTTAAAGTTGGGTCCATCGTTCTCTAAATACCTACCAAAAGTTCAGCCCAGGTTGGTTTGTCGAAATAATACTCTTTACCTTATCGTTTCAGTGACAGCAGATCATATTACACCGAAGCCCTCATAAATGAGATCTCCGCTAAACATTCTATTTGCAGGTTAATCCCAGTGTCAATGCCAAACTCTAGCAAAGTAACATCGATTTAGAATACTTTTTTATTGAGGTGACTTGAAGGTGAAATATCATCAACTGACCTGCCCGGGCTAGACGATTACCGTAAGCGTGGATTTACACTTATATGTAGGTTCAGCCATGACGAGATCGAAGCTGCCAACTGTGGTGATGATTCAGCACTCAGAGTGAAATATGTTTTTGCCAGAATTTAGCGCATTTTCTCTCTAGCTATAAGATTACTTCACAGCGGAGCACTAATTAAGACACAAATCTAGGATTTCATCGTAAGAATAGCTACATGTTTTGAAGACAAGCTGAAATAAGCTGATGTGGGGTAGATTTACTAGTAACCTCTTCACTCCAATAGGATATTCCCAGGCAGTTAAAAACACTTATTTAAACAACTCAACTTATCCAAATGTCAATCAAGTTACCATTTTCCATGTTACTTTTTACCTCCCATCCTTTTGTGCAATGCCATGTATAGTAATTATTGGACCATCTTCCGAGAGTCAAAGTATCCGACAGTTGATGAAAGTTGTTCTAATGACAATAAATCGAATCACGTAGTTGATAATATCGTGTCAGTTCATCATGATAAAATAGCAGTCGATGACTTGGTACTTGAGTCCCCAAACAAGTAACATAGGTACAACACCAGCGTAGGCGGCGTTACAACGCCATAAATTAACATGAATCAACCAGACGTATTGATGATGGCTATCTTAGAGCCGAAGTTGCCTAATGCCAGGGCCTCCCAAAGATGGTTTTAAGTCGCGAAAACAATGCTTGACTCGATATTTCGTCTATATTAGCCACTTAGTAAACGTGACTGTCTCGAAATTATCTTCAAGTTTGAACCAAGCCATACTATCTAGTTCTCTTACATCCGCCATACCTTACTGACCTTAGTTATGACCTTTGATCTTTACACACTTTTATTAGCATGGTCTTGAAAGAATACATATTCGCAGTTAGCCTGCTTTGGCCAACAGACAGGCCCTGAGAACTACTTATGCACATAGCCATTTGGTTAAGGGAAAAATGGCAGCGTTTTAATGTACTTTAATGTGTTGGTTGCTCGGTTAACTCTTGATTTTGGTATGGGGTCCATTTTGCATCTCCATGGATTGCATTTTCACATGGTGGGTTGGCTTCTGGGCCATGCTAGCAGTCCCAGATGCTACCAAAGGTGAAATATATGTATTCTGCTCGAGTATCGTATTTTCTTTCATATTTAGGGAAGTCACGATGAGGCTCCAATAATAGCAGCGGAAAATGAACCCGATTTGAAAGGACATTTTCATCCTGGTCTCCACTGCTGGGTGATAAACCTTAGCTCGGCAGAAATTCACATGCTGCTGATGGACGAATCAGTGGTGATGCATAACAGAAGGGCTGAATGTGATGTCAACATTAGGCAGCCACCCAAGTCCCGTGTTCTGCAGGAAGGGTATTACCAATGGATGCGACCCTAGTCGTGAACCACCTGGAAATGTTTCTTTGTGGGGCTCTCCACCGTACCTGTATTCAGATATCGATGATGTGGAAACACGATACTTCCCCACTTCCCTACTAGCTGGATGGAAACTAACTAGATATGGCTGGGCAGCTCCGAAATGAGTGTAACTTGGCAAGGGCATTGTTCTCCTCCGTCGTCAGGGAGGCCTTAAGGCGCTAAAGCATATTCAAATGTAAAAATAACTAGGAATTGCTCCGTAAGCATATAATATCTTTTCTTTGGCTACTAAAACAACATTCATGAACAACGTTGTCGCCCTTCAATGCTGTAATTCTGATTGAAGAATAGAATATGTAAGGAATGAAGGTATTTTATCTTTAGAAAACAATGGTAAATAATGATCGCAAATGCTAGATAGAAAGCACTTCCCGAGTTCCATTAATGACTAAAAGGTATTTCTAATGTTAATCGTGCTAGATTATCCTAGAATCTGGTAAAATGTCCCACAATTCACTTATACATTCAGAAAGTAATGCCAAACTCTTCGCCATTCCCATCTTTCCATACCGGCTTGGCATGGCTATGGTAGGTGTAGATCTGAGGAGCATTTTCCTGTAGGCGACATTCGCATTTTGACCAATAGGGTGTTAGCTGGGCCTTCAGACGACCTTGGAACAATAACAATAACTCCGCTTAGACAGATAGCCCAGAAATCTTCCTCATCTTACAAAAGCTACTACAGTCGCTGCATTGGAAAACTCATCTTAAAGGAGTCATAACTTCTAGACTTGTTGCAGCATAGTCCTGGCGAGTTTTAATTCTAGTGGTGAATTTACTAAAAACCAAGTTTTGTTGCAATTGGGGAAAACCGTCTTCGAATTCATTGCCCTAGTCTTGAACAGACTAGCTGCGGGTCACTGGTCTTGGCGTGATCATCGCTTTCAAGAACAGTGAGTGTTGTGTCACTTGCAGTGATAATATTTGACCCCAGACATTGATAGTGGCAGTGCTCATGCGCTGCTGCCAAGAGATTAGGATTGCTTAAAATATCGACTGCATTAAGACTACGTTAAGCACCTATTACATACCCTGGAAGCGCCGACGAGAATGAACTGTACGCTACAGAATGAAAAGTGATCCGGACCAATAAGTCAACTGGTGTTTTTGAGAGATATGTGCGTCTGAAGAGTGAAAATTTACGAGGCTTTCTTCATTTCTATGACTTTGAAGTTCCTGGACTTTTGTTTTCTTATAAGCAGCCACCTGTAAAATCCCACAAAGCCCTACCTCCTCCAACGGATTATTTGAGAAAAGCCTACTCCATACTGCCTAATATCGAGACCGTGTCGGAAGCAAAGTATTAACCCAGTCTTTAACTGAAGTTTACTGGATTGATTTCGAGAGAAATCTGAAGCGTCTCCTCTTTTGACGTGGATCCTGCCCACCTCCATTCAGAAAATAAATATATCAAAACGGATTATGTCCAAGAAATAAGTACCTATTGAACAACAATAATGTACAAAATGGCCATTAGCAAAAGGACTGATGGCCAAAGACTGGTGTGGGTGCCTACGTTAGCGCATTGGACACTCAGAAACACAAGAAAGTTGGTGCAGGAGGGAAAAATAAGGATAAGTGCATACTAGTAAAATCCTGCAAAGAAGAAAAACAAGGATTAGGTCGGCTTAAGCGGAACATAGGAAGCCGAGAAATCAAGCCGAGCTTACACTACGAAGCTGCAACTTGCTGGCGCTCGTCATCTAACGTGAGTGCAATATCATCCTTGAGAAAATCAAATAGCTTATCATAGGCTTCTTCTACATTATCATTCACGATGTGTGCGTCGTAGATGCGTTTTCCATGTGGGCTGTTAGCAAATTCCATGTCAACCTTGGCTTGTTGAAGACGGGAAAGGATCTTCTCCTCTGTCTCTGTGCCTCGATTACGCAGCCGACATTCCAGCACCTCTATCGACGGTGGACCAACGAAAATGAAGCGGGCGTTCAACGGTGGCCGAGCCTCGTAAATGCTGCGAACGCCGTTGGCATCCACATCCAAAATGCAAATCCGACCGCTTTCGAGAACCTGAAGATAATAATCCAAAGGAATTACGCAAGCACTTGGAATTGGTTCAAGCAACAAGGCTGTGCCGCACAATTAAACGCATTAGGCAAAGTACGAAACAAGAGCTGGACCAGAATATAGAACGAAAAAAGATGCCAGATGCGTACATGATACTGAGTGTTCCACGAAGAGAACAGAGAACAAAAACTGGGTCGCACTCCAGAAATGGGAAATCGTAACCACTGCTGAGTGGGTTTGACAAAATAGCGGGGAAGAGTGTGGTCAAACGAGGAACGCGTGCATGGCTGGCGAAAAAGAAGGATAAGGCACGTCCAGACTCTCAGTTAAAAGGAAATATAAAATAGGCAAAGCATTAAGGAAGCACACGCGAAAAATGAAAGACTAGAAGACACTTCTGTAGGACCCATGTACAACAAATTGCAGTGACACACATGACTTACAGAAGTTACCGCCTCACGAGGGGTTCCGTAGTAGTTGCCTGCAAACTGAGAGTACTCTAAGAACTTGCCGTCGGCAATGTCATTCAACATTTCTTCTTCCGAAACAAAGTTATATTCTCTGCCATGAACTTCACCCGGTCTGGGTTTGCGAGAGGTATGTGAGACACTAAAGGCGAAGCTTTGTGGGAAGTTTTCCATGAGCATCTTAAGAAGAGTACTTTTGCCGGCCCCAGAGGGGCCACTGAGTACGACCGGCCGAAGACTCGTCATCACGAATACTAACCAGCTCCAACCCTCGCAAACCCAGCCCTGGCGAAAGAAGTTAAGGCCGAGAGTCCATTGGCAAATACCTAGGCCAATCAGTGTCAGATAAGGCTCATCAGCTTCATTATTTTGTTATGGCATTCCTTAAATCACAATTTAAATATTACCAACAAAGAAAGGTTTTCTAATTTTCAAATGGATATGCTTTTAAAGATTTGCTAATTTAAATCACACTTTTCTAAAAAGGTTTTTCGAAAACAAAGAAATGAATAAATGCGTGCTATAAACGAGATTATTTCTGGCCCAAGAATATAGGTTTAGTACAATTTGCAAGTATGGGGGATCCCACCCACTCTAAGATCTAAACAAATGTGACCGGCTCGAACTGGACAAACGAGCCAATTCGCCCTCCACACCCGTTTTTGCTTCAGAGAATTCTCATCTCCACTAACGCACACATTTACGCCAATCTGCCACTTTTTTATGACAGTTAAGGTGTTGGTTCTGTCCTCCGCGAAATCGTAAAAAGGTGAAGCAGCCTGGAAGGGAGCACCTTATAAAACTGCAGAATACCCGACATGTAAACGGCAGGGCTTTAAGCCTTGCTTTAGAGCAGAACTAAAACACGCAGCCGACAGGAGCCTTGGGCAGCGTGTCACACGTAGCATAATTAAACAAAACTTTAAATCACTACAAGGTAGATAAGTACGTAGTATGAGGTTTTAGTTTGGCATTTTTAATGTAAGTATTGCCAAAACAAGTTGGTGATAGCAGAAGAAAGTATAAAAATTATGCTTTGTCTATTTTTGTGTGAAAACAATCTTTTTTTAACTGACAGTAGTCAAAGAGAATTGAGACATTGCTCTTGAGTTTTAATGAAGGAATCTTCTCCCATCTATCTTACTCACTTAATCGGTACTACTTACTAAATTCTTTCCAATTTATGGATGGAAAACCAGTTTAACCCACTAGCGTCTACAGTTTACAGCAATTCAGACCAACACTTTGTGAGAGCAGAAGAAGACCCACCCCAACCAAGCCCGATCCCTCCACTCTCCAGTACAAATCCTACCCCAAATTAAGGAATAGGGATTCTGTACCGCTCTTTATCTCACCCAAAGTCCTAACGAGCCAAAGCGGCCCCGCACGACAATCCCACAATTTTCCGAGCCCTTTATCCGCCCCACACGTAAATTAAGATCCATTCGATCCTCTATAACGGTAGCTTTGCTAATTTCATGGCATAGTTTTTCCCTCATTCAAGGAACAAACACGCACAAGCGGTATGACCAACGCTTAAAGCAAACTCGTTACATATATGAATGAGTACTAACGTGAAGAGAAATGTGAAACGAGGCACATTGGTGGTGCTTTTAGTTGAGATCCCAGAGGAAATCGCTAAAGAGGGTGAAAGCGGGCAGTGGTTTGTCTGTGGGCACCATATGGCCCGCGCCACGTACTGTCGAGAAGGTGAGAGTCGTACTGGAAACCTCTACCAAGAAGCTCTTCCTGTAGCCGCCGATCTGTCTGGTGCCGTCGGTAGCGTTAAAGAACCAAGGATGTCGAGGGACTTTCAGCTTAAAGTAAAAAAACGTGCCTTTACAACCATTGAAGTTTCAATTTTGAATACAAATTTGATTTGTTTACCATACCGGTTAGCAGAGAAGTACCTGAAGGACAAATATAGCCAGGTAATGCACTACGCTTTTATACTGTTTTGGGCAACAAACGATGTTGGAAGTGCAATGTCAAATATAAGGTTGTACAAAACCATGAAAAATCACTAACTTGCCCGCATGAAGAATATTTGCATACCTTTTATGTAGCATTTCGAATAAAACAAGAATGTGAAAGTTAGTGCACGACTCACAGGTAATCCCATGTCGTTGACGAACCACTCGTCGCCAATAGCGTTGCACGCCATGTCAACGTCGCCATTGAAAATATGAGTTCGAATCTGAAAGGTGAAAATATTTAAATAAGTCATCTCTTAGGAGTTACAGGAATATTTGACAACTTTATAAATGAACCTAATAACACCACAGGATAGATGTCCAGTTGGCATTGAAATTAAAAGTAGAGTTTGATTCAAAATCCCCCTTTACATATTGGAGGTCGAATAATAGAAATAGCAATATTAAGCAGAAATATGGGGGTAAAATTAAGATGGTATGGATAATTACAAAGGGAAGAGATTTTATCCTCTTCTGTTGGGAGCCTTAAGGTCAATTTTAAACGAATTTGTTCAAAATTCATGGCCAGGATCAACGTCAGCCACATACTAAAGCAAAAGGTTACTTTTAGAGAACACCATATCAAAAAACTGCATATTACATTAAAATATGTACCACCGCAACGCATTATTTTTCTTGTGTTACAGCGAAATCAGATGTGATTCCCATTCGCCAAATCTGCCTTTATAAGCCGTTATTAGGCTACAACATGGTTCGGTTGTGTAGCAGGCCGATTTTGAGCCAAATAAAGTAACACCACCCTTGGGAGCCGTAATTGGTTGATATAGAACAGAAAAACGAGAGACGTTATACGAAGTTGGCAATACATACCCCCTTTTCCAACAGTGTCCGGTACTGTTTACTCAGATCGAAGTAGATACGCTTGTACTGTGTGTACACCTCATCGTCACAGACGGACCAATCCTGTACGCTTTTAGGAATGTTAAGAGCTGACCGGACCGCTGGCATGTTGAGATACTCTATCTGAATGGAATCGTCGGAGCACTTAAGCACCATCCTGCTGAAGACGAGAAGCGAAATCTGAGGTCAAATCGTATTCTGAGACACGGAAGTCTTAGACACCGAGCCTACGCCTTTACTTCGAGTCGGTGATGGTGTAGCCAAGCGAGAAATTGTGATACAAATTAGTTGAAAACCCCAAACTTTCAAAACCATCTTTACAAAAATTTTAAACTGCTTCTGAGTAGGGACTGAAGCAGATTTCGAAGTTAGTTAATGATGTGGAAATGTTAAGTTAAATCCATATCAAGTGCTAATTCTTGACAAGATTACCCAGGGAAATTCGTCATCTTAAAGTTGTTTAAGCCAAAATAATATAGGCTCAGCAAGGAGCCCACGAGTTTTGGTACGAGTGGGATTACATACTGCTTTTAACAGAGCAGATTCAACCAATGAACCGAAACAAATGGCATTACTATGGATACGAAGTCGGAACGCTGCATGTTAATTTATTAATTACTGAAGAGATGAAATAGCCAACAAATAAGTGCAGAAGTTACCAATAAGAGTTGAAGTCAAAATCTTCAATTTATGGCCGAATATCTACTAAAAATATGAAAATCATATTCAAACTAAGAAAACTGATCACGGTTTAGTAAAGTACTTTAGCACTTGGAGGGTTGGATCGGTCACAGTTCAGGGTATTAAGACTGGACCTCAATAATGGGAGTCGAGTGGCTCCTTACCTCCCATTCTACTGAAGCTACGAGAAATTTCAACCAAATATCTTATCAAGCGAGAAATCCTGCATAGCACAGTAAAACTAGAATCATCTAAAATATGGAGCTAAACCAACCAATTTGTATAGATCTGAAACAGTTGAATCTTGTGAATGCATGACGTACCCATTAAGAGAGCCCTCGCTGCGTTTTGGTAGAAATCTGAACAAATTGCCCCAATCGACCTGCTCCCGAGAAATTACACTCGACCGGCGTCGTTTTACAGGACCAAAGGAGAAAACACGCATTCTATACGGACCAAAAAGAAAATGAGCTATTCGTTCAACCACTAATTGTACAAAAAAGTTGCTCCAGATCAGACGACCTTCGTAGCCATTGGTCATATCTGCGGCTGAGTCTTTCAATAATGCCTCGCCAAGAGAATAGATGTCTATAAGTTGGATTTGTCTTCGCAACTTTCGATGAGCCATTTTCAGGAACACCGCCATCGCAGGGAGCGTAGAGATTATACATGTTTAATCCATACGACAGGATACTGGCTGCACTTCTCACCTGTTATTTATTTAATAAGTGATAATTTCGTCGCTTATTTGATGACAAGTATAGAGTTTTGTCGGCCATACTTACGGCGTCCTGGCATTTAGGGGAGCGATTCAATGTAAACAGGCAGCGACCAACCAGTTTACCATCGCAGCAGTAGTTCACAAGATCTGCCCAAAGACTGGAAATTAAAACAATAAGAGCTGCATCAATGGGCTGGTTCATTTTAAGGGGTGAACTTTCCACAAAATATGGAAGTTCGTTAAGGCTCGATCAGACTGATGTAACCCAAGATTCACACTTGGAATATGAAAAATTTAGATTCTCTGAGCATTTTCGTACCTCGCGTCGATAAGCGAATGATAGTAGGCGAAGTAGAGAAGTGAGTTATCATTCAGGGTGTAACTCGTGAGCCCATTGTCCACTGCGATTCCCTGAAAGAGATCAAGACAACGATTAATAACACCTTACAATGGGATTTAGAAGCCTCTGTGTTTTCCATCGCCATCACGGATGGCACTTCTGACTTTTGAGCTACTTGATGGGGCTTTAATACTTTCCGCTAAGCCTGAAACATAATTCTGGGACCAAATAATGTGAATGTAAATTAGGTAGAAACAATATGTGGAAGTAGGTCAGAGTAGGCTTTTACGCTCTGCCATCAAACTTAAAACTGCACCAAGGCACAGTTTCTGTCTTAAATAATGCCGTCCAATGTATCAAATGCACTCTTCCGTAAAATCGTACACACTATCAGATCCAACTAATTAAAAATTCCCCACCGGCATTGCATTCAAATGCAACCTTCAGTTCATTCAGATAACATCATCTGAAGAAGGTAGCATATTAATGCCGAAGGCAAATAAAGCGACGCCCTATATGCAAACATACGAGGAACTTCACCACAAATTTTAAACCTGCTTGATTAACTCATTGGCGGCATGTCCAAATCCCACTACTTTTGATGTTCACCTAATTGCGTTTTCACACAACAAATTCACTTCACGGGGCTTTCGATCTAGTAGGCATAAACAGAAGCACGTTTATCCCGTGTTTTGGGATCAGCGAACGAGATTTCGGAACTCAAAGATTATCATCCGGCTTAATTTCTAGGGAGTCTTTTAAATGACCTTCGGGACAGTTCAATTGTTTCTTCATTTTATAATTCGCGTTATTAGTAAATCACCCGCATTTCACTATCATCAAGATCCATTTTATCTTTCATTGCTTTTGCAAGCCCAAACGACGAAGAAGAAACACTTAAGAGGAATAAACTTTGACGCAACAGGAGAGATAAATAGCCCATACTATGCTTTCAGCCGAGGAGCCACAAATATGCGTTTAAAATATCCGTAAAACCTGTCCTCAGAAGCTCCACCATAAAAGTACGCATAACAGAGATATGGAAGGAGTCATGAGTATAGCCATGCAAATGATAATTAGTTCACTCACAGTTATCACATCTGCGGAACATAAACCCAACCTTAAAAATTCCGATTGTTAAACTTTCTCCTGACAACGAAATCCTTCAACAATCTAACGCCAAAAAAGGATTCACCTTTTACAAAGGTCATCGTCTGACTTACACCTAACTGCATACCAGTTTAATGCTGCAGCAATAGAACGTTTCCAGAACTATTTACTATGAAAAAGAGTAACTATGAGTTATAATGTTTCTGCAACGAGCGGAAATCCAGGAACCGTAAAATAGGACTCCAGCCTACCTCATAACGGCAGTAAAAAGTTGAACGTCAAGCCAATTACCTTTTAGATAAACAGTCAGTAGGTACACCTAGAACGCATATATTTATCAGTGTAATCGAAAAAAAAACAGACCTTGAGTTTCACTTCGGGGTGATTTACAACACGAAGGGCCAAGGTGGGCACGTAGACTCCGCCATAACTCTCCCCAATTATGTAGAAGTCACGACCCTTGAATTCGGGAAATTTCCCAAAAAAGTTGGTCAGGGCGAAGTAGTTATTGTCGGCGACCTTGGAAATACAGTATTTCATAAGATGGAACATGCAATCATTATTTTTCTGCAATCGTGTATGATAAATCGAATCTCCGAAGTGCATTATCGAGGCGGCTGATTTGTTGACGAGCCGTACTAGACCTTATACGCAAAAAATTTTAAGGGCACAAGCCGAAACACGACTATTCAATCCCTAAAATAAACAATAATATCGCAAAAAGTGCATACAATTTAGAGACAGTGTGTTGAGAAAATACATTAACGCCTAAGCTAAGAACCAAATTGAGGCGCTTTATACACCCATATCTTTGTGACAAAGTAAGTACGGTCAAAGGAAACTTCAAAGAGGATCACATCTTCACTTCACAGAGTTTCCACTGAAAGCATGTGCTGTAATCATGTTACACTGAATGTGTTTATTACTAGATTTTGTTCAAAAATGTGAAAAGTTTGATAATAAAGCATAGAAATGGCAATATAATCTCGGCAAATACTTTCGAAAAAGTTAGTTTCAGAAATACGCCATTGATGCTGAATTCTTTCCATAATTTATATAGATAAGAAAATCAGAGACTGTTAAATTGGAGCATTATTTATGCATCTATGCATAAAACTAGTTTTGCGTGGAAGAGGAATCCGAGTGGCTCCATAACAGATCACTGCATTTCATGTACTCTGCATAACATTCGAAACAGTGTACATTTTACTCAACCCACTTACCAAATCGTCATCAGTTGTGACGTTGCCATCACGAGAAAATGAAAATCCTACCCCAGCTGGAGCCTCAATATAGACAATGTTGGCATACTGAAAGCGAATATAAAATAAAAATGCGGCAGCACTCTTCGCTAGTATGGTACTGTTACAGTGGATAGTTCGGCAAATCGGACATTTGTCCAGTATTTGTAGTAAATTCGCTCCAGTGATGAATGCATATGACTACAAAATAAGTTATTTTGAAAAAATTTCAGCCAAAATTAGGACACAAAGTAGGTACATCAAAATTTGATTTGATGCGTCCACTTATCTTTCGTATACATGGATAGATAGTTTAACAGTTGATAGGAGGTCCGGTGCGGATAAATATTAACATGAGCAGGTGAGCAATAGATTAAATATAAACATTCTTAATAGCGTCCATAAACACATATCATCCATCAAGAGCATCAGCTGCTGAAATCCATCAGTTTACATTTGGTGTTCCAACTTTAATGACGCACAGTCATGATGAGTCTCTATGTTCATGTTTATTCAGTCAACTGATAAAAAGTAATTCAACACTTCTAAGCTTTCGTTGGCTTCAATTTCAGGCAACCGTTACTTCTGCTTATTTCCAGGTTTGTCATACTGGTGTTTGCAAGACGTGTCTTCAAAGCCCAATATCGTAAAACATAACAAGCGGAGCCACCAACCTTGTTCCATGAATACTTATTTGATACAAGTTGGTTTCCTCGACGAATCTAAAAGAAATACTTCCTTTGGTTTGATAATCTGTTAACGAAAATTGCGAATGGAAAAGTCGTACTTAAAAGGGATTACTAAATAAGTTGTTCGATGTATATGAAGCGAGGGTTCACAATTATGATGCAGTTGAGAAATGGGCACCTAACAGACGGACTTTAATCATTTCATGGGAAGATAGGTAACGCATAGGAATAGAAAAGGATTTTTTCATGAACACAAGTCAAGCATAATTCAATATTTTAACGAATAAGCATATTGAAAAGCGAAGTTGAAAAGTGACTTGGATGCTCAGGTGTTACTCTGAATGTGCTATAAAGCAGCCAAACTTCGGGATAGGTTTAGTATTTCGTAGCTCACCCACAAGCGAGTACGGGCCAACGTTTTAGCATATTTTCTCAGTTATATCTGGCCGGAACTGCTAGTAAAATGGTCAATTAGAGCACGGTAACAAAAAATAATACGACCTCATAAGACAATATATAGCTTAACTTATCAAAATACCATAAGTATCGGAAAAAATTCTCTTGAAAACAAACAAGCAACAAAATAATTCTCTTTAAATAAACTAAAACCTGAAGAGTTTACAAATAGCCTTAATTATCTGAACCTCATTCCGGTCTCTCACACCCTCAATCAAGCAAGCAAGGTAAAAGGCAGGTGTGAAAATATAATCTCACAAGAAGTCAGACTAAGAAATCGGTGAGAATTTCATTATCAGGATTCCCTTAAGCACCATATTACTTTTCGATCGAGTGGACGGGAAAACAGGCATGACTAATGAATCAACAGTTAGGAATGCAAGGAAAAATACAGCAAATTTTAGCTAACGACGGGTGGCCCAGGTTGCACCGTAATTAATGGATCGAAAATAATGCTAGTATTCGTCGCCTTAGACGTATTCTTTGGAAAAAAAATATGTACGACTCACAAACAAAGGTCCGTTTTCGGTGAACATGCCCATGAGAGAGGAGCAACCAGGACCCCCATTGAGCCAGAGAACGAGGGGTGCGGTGGCAGAGCCACTCGCCGCCTCGACAAAAACATAGTGTAATTGGACATTGGGGGTTGCACCCTGTAGATAGCCCGAGTACATTTCAAAGGTGAGTGGGCTATCGAAACCGGGTAGATGGCTGACAAGATCAGCACTTGGGCGACCCCATATTGGTGTCAAGGTCATAAGTAGTAGCAACCACAAGCCTGTAAATCCCATTGTTCAACTGAGACAAAGGTAGACAACTTTGGAAATACTGATAGCATGTGCTAACATTTAAGCAAAATAGTTCATTGAAACATGTTATAGCAATTTCTGACGACATACTTATAAATCTCGTCATCAGTTCGCAATCCATTGATGAATTCCACTTTAAGACGGATAATTTTGACGCAAACATGGTGAAATAAATAACTGAGCATAAATCATATGCTTACTTGAAATACTCTGTTATCAATGTCAAATTCTTAGAGCGAAGTAAGTCACCTACTAGATTATGGAGGAGTGACTGAGGGGAGTGCTGTTTGTGAAGAATCAAGCACCAGAGATCGATATGAAAGCCTTCTGTTTAGCAGAATCAACAGTTAAAGAAGTGATCATATTTGCAACCACACTTCTTACCATTAATCAGGCAGGCCTACGTAATCAGTACTAAGAAAGGGATCAATGAACACCTAGTGGACCATGTATAAACCACACGGATTTGCTTAAACAAACTAATGGAATTAGGAAAAATACTATTTGGAATTCAAAACGAACGGATCCCAATGACGCTGCAGAATGAATACAGTAATAAGTCCTCCTTTGGAAAACATGTACTTAGGTGAAGGTTGTTTTCATTAAGTTAATCCTAACTATTTTGCGTTATTAGTTAAAGACAAAAAGGGGGAGAAAAGAAGGACAAAACTGTTTAGTACCACTTCGGTCTTGCCGAAATAGCTACATGCTCACCGCCCATCAATGGAATGGCAGCGAGTTTCTCGCTTAATGACGATAAAATTAGATACTTCGATTAAAAAAGCTATTTTCAAAGAGCATAATAATCGCATTCTTTCAGCAAGTGCCGATTTCTTCCCACAAATCCGGGATCAAGTTTTACTAAGCATTAAGCCATTGTAAGAGCTTAAGAAATAAAGTTGGCTGAATCAGCTATGCTTAGCTAAGGTTAGTAAGCACCACCTTTTACTAGTGACTACTAAACTGCTTTTGCTCAGTCAGAAATATATGATTGCACTAACACTCAGAGCAAAGAAACGCCTACCGATATCGGCTGCTGGACTTTCGAAGGACTGATAAGTCCGTCGAATGGGGGTGAACAAAAGTTTGGACCAGCCAATAGACGTGCAAAAGGCCGTAATTGGTCAAGCGCTGCAACCAATTCACTTTGACCATTAGATCTAGCATATTATTAAAATAGGCTCTACCTTAATGGGTTAAGTAAAACATCTGGGAAGAAAATTCTGTGGGAGGGCAAATGCCAGTTAAGTGTTATTAGCTAATTGGGGGTATTTTGGAGCACGATTGCAGGAACACGATTCTACAAAGCAAAAATATCCCCCAGTAAAACCACTTTTTAGCCATAAAAAATAACCAGCGACAACATCCAATACCAAGACCACCATCAGGCAAGAAAGCCCGCGTCTTCTTGAAATATGGAAAAAATTGCAGATCAATAAGAATGCCACTGGTGCTCCATTTAAACAAATCGTCAATTATCCGTTACGTAGGAGTTGGCATTGGTATATTTTGCAGTTTAAATTCTAATACATATCTTTTTTGCACTTACTAAAACTGTTTAATAAATAAAATGGGCAAATGATGCCTTAAAATTATTCACAGTCCTTTGCTCATTAAACACTTGTTTTTACGACCACAAAAGGCAATCGGCAGCATTAAATTTAACAGCAAAAACGCCATCTAATAAGGAAACTAGAATTCTCCGTAAAGATGTAGCGATTCTTGTCTCGGCTAGTCTGTTTGAACTAATTAATTTGACTTACATTCATGAGTTTATTTCTAAGTGTTATCTGATATGCGAGATGCAAAATAAGTTTTCTTTCACTAATTTTAACGAAAAATATGAAGAGCAGGATGTATCTTGTAAAGATCCCTATGAGACAGTAGAATGGACAACATTGTGCAGGAAATGATTTCTGGCGATTTTGGTTTTGTTGGAAGGCAAGCCTTTGTAAAATGGTTTAAAGCCACTTCTACTAAAGTTGAAATCTTTTAGAATTACCCACCATCTAGAGCTCATTTGGTCAAGGTAATGAAGTGGCTTTGTGTATTTCCTATTAAAACACTCCATTTTATCTTCTTGGATGGTGTACGCACGTGGCCACATGCAGACACGTAAAATTCAATTAATATGAATTAGTTAAAATCTGGTTAATAATACGTTTTTGTATGTTTAGAAGGAGGGTCGATCTAACTGAGTGTCATTCCTGGGCTATAATACAAACACAGTGCTGACAACGGAAGTTGTTCCCCGAAATATGGTACAGGCGGTTTTGAGATGGAGAAGCGTAGTCTTGTACAGCATACTCTTACAAATATGTGCTAGCTCTGGGATTAACACATTTTAAGTCAACATTCCTTCATGTGCAGAGGCTACATATCTCCCATTTTGGTGTTTCACGGGCATGGATTAACACTGAGACAGTTTTCACACTTATGGTTTAAGCCAAACCGCGTTACTGACGCGAAGGTGTTAATGGAAGCAATTCACCTGAGGCATCTGCGCACCGTGGAATCATTCCTATACAATCACGCCAATTTAATAACTAGCCTTTGTTTATGATCACATAAATTAGATTGTGTTTTGAAGGCAATCATCGCTTTCCTCCCATAGGCCACAAGTGGGCTTACATTTCCAAACAAAGCTTTAAGTATCCCCTTTGCTTATAGAATGTCCCATTTTTGACCAGTCCGTCTCAGTAGAGACGATAGACAGCAATACCTGTCCCTAAAATCTATTTAACCGAAGTGACTCATGTGATTCATTTTACTTTGAACATGGCAACAGTGCAAACGCCACTTCCTATGATAAACACTTGAAATGCATAAACAGAGCACATAAATGAACCAGGTGATTGTACAACACTTCGGTGACTTTACCAGATGTATCTTGTTTATCACGGAAGCCACGCTCTTAAAAGATTTAAGGATTTTTAGTTTATTTCTCCATTTTTTCATAGCACATATCACCAAAGCTCTTTTCAGAAGACTTAAATAATGCACCACCAAATTTCTATTATTTCAGTCCAAAACTTCTTTTTACACTTAATTAGCACTCTAATACTTTGATTAATCGTTTTCGCGGGCGCTTAAGGCTGGGCTTTTATACTTCCATTGGTCAGGATGGCCTCCAGGCCACGTCAGTAGCCTCCAGCCCTTCTCTACGTCGGCAGTACATATTCCGCCCAAGTATTATACCTTTTTTCAAATTAAGGGAAGCTCTAAAGCGCCACAATGCTAATAGCCTAGCACACAATAAATAATTAGAAAGTTTGGTACGTGAAACCAGAAATATCGACTGCGGGTAATAAAAAATAGCGGCTTTCCGACAGAGGATAATATCTGAGGGTAAGACCTGATGTATCGACGAAGACAGCCCCAATTGCAAAATCATGGGTAAAACATGGAGTCTTCTGAAACCCCTGAACGAATCAGTATTCACTTTTGATCATTTCATTTCCACTATACTGGGGTCGACTTTCAGAACTGTTTTTCATTTCATACTATTCTTTGTTTCTTTTTTCAGACGGATTACTATGTACAAAATGGTCCAATTGATCTCACACGTTTCACTTGCATTTGCAAACTACCGGTCATTTGTATTATCCAGGCATGGTGAAGCCATTTAAATGAACTAGACAAGGTATTTTACACATGTGAGAACTGATCAGCTTTAGTTTATTGTCTGAGAATAAACTTGTACGGGCGTCGAAGTATAGTGGGGCTTGGGGCCTGCTCGCAGGCTCCGGAGGCCATGGCTCCTGATGAAGTTACAATGGCGGGACCCCGAGGTGGCTCGTTATAATGACCGAGAGTTAAACAAACGATAAACGCATAATGGCAGCGCATCTTTTTTTTGGTTTTGAATGGTCGTGTCTTTTCAAAATTTCGAAGTATTCTGTAGAGTAATCATTTAATTTTTCCTTTAAATTAATCCCAGTGCAAATCATCTACTGGTGAGCGGTGACTATTTTGATTTGAATCTACTTTCCTCCTTGGCTCTGAATGCTAATGGAACATAACAACTAAACAAACTGAAGTCTAACAATACTCTTAGACGAGACAACACTAAAAGTGTCAACAGTGTTATTTTGCTGTCGTCTCGCCCAAATGGTTGCGAGGCATTGCCTGCACCAAAGTTGTAAATGATTCACTCCAGCAGTTGCATGTCGTAGTCAGTTTGCCTCAGCAAACAAAGTCTATTACAAGAAATTTTACTCCAAAGTTGTCAATTCTGTGGGTTTTTTTTTCGAATTAGATTATTTTACGCAGTGGGTCCATCCGATTCCACACTAAAACGAAACTAATCAATCAGAGAGTGTGAGCCTATGTTCAGAATAAATACACGGCAAAATACTTTTACAGTCATTATCTCATCACAATTGGACTAAGTTTTTTAAAAATGCTTTAAGAAGACGATATTTTAGTGGATTTTTGTAAATAGTTTGGTCAAGATAAAACCAAATTTTATCGAAAATTAGGAACCACAGTAAATTTGACAAGGAAAATTCCTGTTCAGGTTCCCTAAATCGACCTTACAACCCTGACTCTCACTAGCAAGAATACGTGACCTTCAAGCTTAATTCACTGTCATTCCGTCCAACGAGGGAATGGAGGACAAATTAAACCGACTCTGTATCTTACCCGCCTTGAGTTCTAACCCTCCCCAGTCTTCATCACTGTTTTTGTCCTCTCTTTTTACATCACCCCTCCCTCCAATTAGAGGGTCTATTTGTGCGCCCTCATAGGAGCGCTTTGCCCAATGGTTAAAAGCTCCTCATGAGGTAGTGGAATTGTGCGTGACTAACCATGAGGGGAATGCGCCTTATTTTTGTTTTCAAGGCTAGGAGGAAGAGAACGATCGATTGAAGGGTAGTCAACTGTTTTTGAGACAATGAGAATTTTGGCTGCTGAAAAGAAGCTCCCTTTTGTCAAGGCTTGATGTTTGAAAACTAACTTAATTTATAATAAATATTGGGTAAATTTAATGGAATGAAATCCATTGTTTAAGAGAATCGTACATTCTGACGCTATGAAAATAGAAATGCCATACTTGTTTCTAGATACATTAGAAATGCTGTTCTACTTAGTGCAAGTTACCTTAGCCACAAAAATTATACAGGTCAATAATGTACTGTATTTTGTTGGTTTTTCGACTTGCAGTTTCGGTAAAGGGGCCACTTTGGGTCTCCGCCATTGTACCTTTGCCAGGTGGACTGGCCTTTGGCTTTTTCCAGTAGCCACCCAGCCCTTCTGTATGTCGACAATACGTTTGCCGCCCAAGTATTTCAACTTCATTTATTTTCAGGGAAGTCTAGAGGCGCCACACTGGTGGTAGACCTTAACGGAGCAAAAGAAGTCCATATACTACGGATGGGAGAATCGGTGATGATACCCAACAGAAAGGCTAAAAGTGATGTCCACATTGGGCAAATACTCCAACCCCGTA
The DNA here is from genome assembly GCF_000524195.1 of Echinococcus granulosus. Classification (NCBI taxonomy): domain Eukaryota; kingdom Metazoa; phylum Platyhelminthes; class Cestoda; order Cyclophyllidea; family Taeniidae; genus Echinococcus; species Echinococcus granulosus. The sequence continues at coordinate 64,481 of NW_020170571.1, read as the reverse complement.
GTCTGCAGGAAAGCTTTCAATAACTGGAGTGGGACTAGTTGTGAACTAGCTGAAAAGGTTCTTTACGGAGCTGTTCACCTTACCTGTAGGCAGATATCAATGATGTAAAAATGCGATACCTCCTCCACTTCCCTACTGTCTGGATTGATACCAGGTAGGTATGGTTAGGCATCTTTGAACTGAGAATAACGTGGCAAGGAGGAATAGACTAAAGACCGTCCTTTGTTGCATGACTCGGCTTTTAGTCCGGTAGACCCTACGGATAATTATGAACATTTCCCTCTCTCCAAATCCAGTTCCCCACCAGGACGGAACTTCAGATCTATCAGAATTCTCAAGGAGGATCGCTGACATGGTACTTAACTATCTTTTTACTTACACGGAAAATAAATGACTGACACGGTTTGTTGGTGAGTATTTTCTTGCAGCACCATTTGCATTTTGATAGCCGGTTCGAAAGGTCGACTAAAGGGAGCTTTAGAAACGACGGTAGGAAGGGAAAAGGAGTTGTGTGATGTGTCGGCTGTATATTTATCTCCCGGTTTTGGTAAAGGGGCCACTTAGATGCCTTGCCATTGTGCGGTTGTCAGGTGAGATAACCCCCTAGCCATGTCAGAAACCCCAGGTCCTGCCGTAGGAAAAATATACGTTTTCTGCTAGGGCATCATGTCTTCTTTCGTCTTCATGGAAGACTTGGAGAGCCATATGTGTTAATGTATTTTATGTCTGGTAGAACCGAATCTTTCATTAGGCATATTATACGTTTTATCATGAATACTTACTTTATATGCAATGCAATTATATAATTACACAAGCGTCGTAATTTTAAACCTGGCTGCAATATTACAGTCAAATGCGGTGAAGTCATAAGGACAAGTGCTAATTTTTGTTGGAAGTTGTGCCTATTAGTGCTTGATGTAAAAATCTAACTCCCAAAATGTCTAAATCGAAGTGCAGAAAATTTGTATCGGACTTAAAAACTCTAAGGATAAAAAAGTTGCACAAATTAAACAAGATATTGCACTTCTACCTGTAAACTTCTCATAATACACTACAATCATTCGTCCTGCAAGTCATTACTGCACATAGCATTTGAACTTTAGAAGTGGTATTAGAAAATGTGATGCATGTTTGTTTGGTTACGGCATTTTGATTGCATGCGTTTACTTTACTCCAACTTCGTTGCAGAGTAAACGTCTTCGAGCCCCTAGGAGGAAACAAACTCTGATGCCCTCATAAACCTTGATAATCTGTGAAACTTTGCAAATATATATGATCTTTCTCCCCTGAATCCACGGAGTCCAAACCCAAAAATGGAGTTAGGAGAGAGAAGCACTGATGATATTCAAGTATATCTTATGTAATGAAACGCTCAAATATATGGATCCAATTATTACGGATTGAGTACGCTCTGGGAATGGAATATTTTTAATCAAACTGTTCCTAAGAATGAATTTTGTCAATTACTATGACGTTTTTATAGAAAAATTATCACTTATAAGTTTGCAGCTTAGGTCACACCTAAAATCAGCATTAAAATAAGCTGAAAATTGTGGTCATACAGAAATGGGAAAACAGTCACAACCTCCATGAAAGTGCAAGCCAAAGATCTTCGAAACGATCCCGACAAAATACTCAAAAAGCAGCGCTAACGCATGAAGTGGTTTATTTACTGAAAAGTACTGCTTCAGATGTAGAAAAAATTATACCAGCTTCCTTCACAGCACAAAGCTCGAGGTGTCCAAAACAGGAAAAAAACTGCCATTCAATGACTAACTTGACACTTTGCGTAAGACGCTTTTTTTTCAAAAAATGATGCCTTAAAAGTAGGGATCCCCTTTTTTCCCGCAAAGTTGTGATCGCATAGGAAAGAAAAGTTCTATAGTGACGAAAGCTTGGAACAACTTTAGGGCTACTAAAACCGTTGGTGGCCCAAAGCAATTCTTTTATCATTAACTCGAATCCCACCAGTAAAAAAGTGTAACATTGTATAGTTTAAATCTTTTCTATCACTTAATAAGAAACCAAAGTAAAATAACGGGTAATAAGTCATACAATTTACTTTTTTGCAAAGCAATGCACCTGTGCAAAGGTCACTTAGTCGTGACTTAGATTACGTTATCATCGATAGAGTATCGAAAGAAAGGAGCATGCTAATTTTATTTACGCCTTTTTGGGTTTTTGAATTCCAGAACCAAGCAAAGAAAACTCTACTCAAGGAAATGGCAACTGATGCGAAGAAAAATTCAGATTTTTTACAATTAATTCACTATGATATGGTCATTGATCTTATACACATACAGACAAATTAAATGTCCCCCTCAGGCGCCACTTTGGAAATTGCATAAAAATCAATTTGTAAATCCTTAATTAAACTACCAAGTAATCGTTTAAAAGTTATTTTTGAAGATTACAAATTGGAGCAGTTTCCTCTATCTAGCGCGCAGAACTCATCCTGTTCCCTAATTGATTGGAGTTTCCTCTCACGCTCAGTAGACGTTGCTTCAACACAAAAAACTGTCATCGTTTTACAAGGAAAGCGTCGCTTTAAGTGTCTTGTTAAGATTTTTTCCAAGCACCTAAGTTGATTATCTTTAAGCCACCAAAACAAACCTTTTTAGCTCTAAAGACATTAAGTTTTTTGGTTATACAAATACTTGGGACGTTCTCTGCCGTCTATATTTTAAGATGAGGAGCATAAATTTTATGAGGATTTTCATTCACACCTAATGATTTGGCATAACTTTTGGACACCAATTGGCGAAGTTGATTTTAAATTGTAACCAGTGGATTTAAAGCCGTACATTAAGATGAGTTAATCTTCCATTTTAACACTACTTTAATTGATGCAAGAGCAAATCACATTCTTGCCATTTAAATAGCGTTTTGCATTTAAAAACAGTCGAAACAATTTCATTTTACAAGATAAAAGTTGCCAAAATTTAGGTTTTATAACCCACGCAGATGTAGGCAGAATCTATCCGGTTTGAGAGGCGAGTAGATATTTCACTCCGTCACTTTTGTGGCATCAAAACATCGAGCCAATGATTTACAACCTGCTATTTCAAATCTGAACTCAGACAAGGGAAATTAGGGAGAAATATTGGTAATCCGAACGAATCACAAGGGTGAAATGTAAGGGTTGATTAGAGATACGAATTTGCAAAATAAAGCAGTTTTCAAAGTAGACGTTGTAAATCGGTAGAAGCTATTAAAAAAATTATTTCAAATTTTATTTCTCGCACGACATTCAAACCTGAATAAATCACTTGCCCATTGAAATCGAGAAAGTATTTTGCTTCCGTACATTGGAGGAATTTCCCATGTTTTGGTTGAGCAATGTATTGTACCGAATTCCCATTGTCCAACCGAAACGGGGCCTGAAATGTATCAAAACAATGCAATTTAACGGCTATGAGTGCGCTCATATTATGTGGCACTCTTGGGAAAAGCCCGGAGTGTAAGCCCGGGGCCGATAGGAAGCGCCCAAGGATAGCACTGGAAACAGGGATAACATAACTTGTTTCGTCGGAAATATTTATTTATTTACCAGAATAATTCGTTTACCAGTTGACAAGGGAACCAGAGAAGTGGGTTTTTGCGCTGACACCATATAATTTTGAAAATTTGCACCTCCTCTGGAAATTTCTGCATTTTGCACAGACCCCTACTCAAAATGGAAAAGTTTTAGGGGCAAATCTCTAGCTGAAAGCAAAAAACACACCTACCCTCTCTTATTTATTATAATCCCAATTTAGTATTATGGGTAAAATGCAAGTATTTAAACGCATTTCTAGATAAGGGCTAAATCCGTCTTTAAATGTGGTTCATTCCGCAGTCTTTGACACGTCTGCTAACCGAGCAACCGAAAATTATTAGGGCTATTATTTGCAAAATAAAGGTCAGTCTAAAATTTTTCAGTGCAGCGGTCATCCATAGGACCGGCTTCGACTTTTGCTGCAAAGGAAGTAGACACGCTGATTGGAATGCAATCTGTTTCGAAAGGTGACCTTAAATTTACAAAATTTTAAGAAATATCCTCTTAACTTTAACTTAATGCATTGCATTAAGAATACGACAACAATCAGTAGAATTACCTGATTTTATTATACATATCCCACAGTTTCGACTGTACCAAATTCCTACATTTCTTTAATATGTTAAATAGTAAAGATGGCATTTTACATGAATTTCTCCACCGTATTTCATGACAGTCACTTTTGTATCGGACAGGTTAACCTTCATATACATGTATATCCCATGTTATCAACTAACCGTTCACCAATAAACAAAAAGTATGTGCATCATTACCTTAAAAACGTCAACAAAAATGGCCTTGTATGGCACCCTTAAAGCCTTTTAATGTTTGTCGATTGTAGGTTTAACTTCTACACAAAAACGCGATTCATTTGAAGGATTTAAATTAATACCTGTTAAAATCTAAGTATAAATCTGTAGATAGAATGTAGTAAGTTGATTGACAGACACTTTAGTCTTAACAAATAATGCAACTCCACTCAAGATGCTTTTAAGCATGATTTCTAATTGACTGAGAGATTTAAAGTAGAGACAGTATTAAACAATCTTTGGAAATATTGTTGTTTCCTGATTGTCATATTTAGGAGGAATTAAAGCGAAATCATAAACCTAATTAGTAAAGCAAGGGCTGGGAAAACCACCTTTTGCATTCGAGGGCTTCAAATAAAAGTCCATAGGGCACCTTTTGCACAAGCAGTACTTGAAGGTTTCATAAGTCAGGCAATTAAAATTAAGGGGTTTAAAATCACACGTGGCATCTGTAGACGTCACGGAGAAAGTAGTTTAACCGACAGGTGTTCCTGGGACGGCACCACACGGCACAGGCACTGACATCCACACGCATACACCGCCGTCAATGGTGCCTTTGCCGGTGTTGCCGATGCTGCTTAATCGATGATTAATACAGACTCCCTTTGTTCCCAAGGCTGCCTCCACTCTCCCCAGCATCATCACCACCACTGCCATCGTGTGCGCACGCGTGTGGTCGAATCAGATGCACCTGTTGCGTGCGCCTCTATGCGCAAACCCAAGGCTCTGGTTGGCTCTGGACGTGGTCAATGAGGTTGGTTAGGTCGCCTTCGGATTCATAAATACACGTGGATTGTGCTCGGTGCTGTGTAGGTTGTTTTTTGGGATTCTTCAGTAATTTTCGCACCCTTGAATTGTTGCTGCTTCTCATGCTCTACGCTTTGAGTGTTTGTAGTCTTCGATTTTAAAGGAACATATTAACATGATTCATTTTTGGCTCTAACTCCAAGAGTCAGACAAAATTACGTGCAGATACTACTACCCATTTGAAAAAAAGTGCTAAGGCCAGGGATATATGTGTGGCGCAATGCTTTTCTGATAACAAGGGAACTGCTTTCCCATTTGCTTCTGTGGGATTGGATTTTCATACTGCCGCTTTATTCCACTTCGCCATAAAGCTATATCTAAAATGTTTTTATGTGAATTTTAGCCAATTCTCCGACCTCCTCAAATCAGGTAAGCTATTCATTTAGCTACAAGCTAAGTCCATACATTTAGTGAGAATGTGTTTATCAGTCATTTTCCCTCGGCATTCACAACTTATATCAAACCCTTTAAAATACCACCTCTTAAGTACCTAACTACACTTTCGTTTAGATTTTAAAAATTACATATGTTCAGAATTTTTGCATATTTACTGTTTTAAGTCCTTTCATTTTAGTGGGTAGATCATTTATATTCCAAGAGGAGGTTGTCAACCGGAATGAAGTGCTTTGCAAAATATTTTAATCAGAGGCATTTTGTGGTACCTTTGTGGCGTTTAACGTGAGCAGGCCTCGGTTAGAGCTGGGATAATTTCGGTGTTTATTAAGAACACAACTCCTTTCCGCTTTTTACTTTAAAATAGTCGGTTAATAAAGGATAGCTTATTTTGTATGGGGGTATTAGCAAGCATTAAAGCTGATTTTAACTGGGAAATGCCTGACGAAGGCGTCATTTGGTTTTCTCTTGTTCTATCGGTAAGTAGGTGCTGTGAGCAATGGATAAAGACTCTTCGAGTCTATGAATAGCCAATGACAGGTTATATTCTAGCCCCAGGGGGAGAATTGGGCCCAAACAATGGGTTGAGAGAACGTTTTGTCTACGAGCGATTTTATTAAAGTCCCTTTTTTATTTAGACAATTATGGATAAAATGAAATCCTTCTTTATATTTTTGTATAGTGATGAGCAAAGAAAAAATTCCTGACCTGTTTTTGGTCATCAGTGCTATTAGTTATTGGCCTGCAAATGGGTTTACATATTGGCCTCCTGATATCCCTACATATTGCCACATTTTATCCTAGATATGTCGCACATTTTCGGCAGCCTCTAAAAAAAATTTGTCATTTATATTTCTTTTTGATATCCGTGTTTTAATATGAGAAGAGATTATGCAAAGTACTCGCAATTTTTCTTAAGTTAAAGAAATATTTGATCCGTTGTAAATCATTAAATAACCACAAAATATTTTAATACTCTATAACTCCCTATGGTACTCCTTATTTTCCATAACTCAGTGCAAAAAAATAACATATAAAGACCTGACTTCAGTGGGTCCAACAGAGTTTTCCACTGCAGTGTTCTTCATGGATGACATGAGTCTGGTTATGTGAATGTAGACCCCAAGTCTTCCCTGAAGTCGTAAGAAACCAAAGTACTCTAAAAAAACATATATAACCAACGTACAGAAGGGTTGGGAAGCTAATGGCTAGGCCACATGCAGTGCTCGTATAGTATAATATGCGGTTAACAAATTATTAGACGTCCAAACTACGAAATAACTTGCTTACTGCTAGTATACATTATTATGTGGTCCCAATGGGAGTAAAATCAGCTTAAGCGATGCTCCGTTTTAGTTTTAGATAATTGGATTGCAAAAATGCTAAAATTCGCACCTTAAACAATCATTCATTTAACTATTATTCCTGTTAGAACCTTGGGTTCAATTCGTTTGTCTCTCCAAACATCTAAGGGTCAAAGTGCTGAACACGCGAATTTCCTTAAACATCACTTGTGCTAGTTCTTGTGTTATGAACGACAAGTTATTGCCCTGTAATTAATTTCATTTTAATCTACCATTGAAGATCTGGAGTTTCATATTTGCAATCTTTTGACCATTTTATTCAGAATGCCTCCTTTCTGATCAATTTTTTAAGCTAATTAGCAAAATGCCGTCACTAGAGACGGTGGACGTCTATGACCTTCTCTTTGATTACGTTCGCAAGTTCCCCTTCAATGAAAAAGTAAAAAAACGCATTGATTTTGATAACCTGGACGCCTCCTGTGTGGTGGAGTCAAAATTTCGAATTCGCAATCTCGCCTCCCGCCACGAAGAGAATACCTGTCCTCCCTCTACCGGCGTGGGTGGCCGTCCCCGCACCTGTATTATCTTCTCGTCCACCTTTGACAATTCTACTTCGTCCGAACAGACACACAGCCTGCGAGCGGAGAAGCGTACCACCGCAACATGTCGTCTGCAGCTCACCAAAACGGTTACGCGTAATGGGAATATTAATGTGCAGATTTCTCCGCCCAACACCATGATCCAGGCCAATGGAGGTTTTTCGAAGGAGAAGACTCTCACCACGGAGAAGGAAGAGGTGATGGAGGAGGAGCTTTGCTGGTCTCTTGACACCCAGGTGAGTCAGGCGTTCCGATGTGTTTTGATTGAATCAACCGATGACGACAAAATTGAATGTAATGTAACAGTAGAGATAATAAGGTTATGAAAAATCAGGAAAATTCATGAAAAACAGATCATATCACTTGCGAACATAGCTTCAAATAATTGATGGCCGATAGGAAGAGCATACTATATTAAATCCAAGACTTCTTCCTAATTTTATGAATTACACGTGCTTCTACTTTTTGCATGGTTCATATTGGATCAGTTTATTAACGCATAAGTTATGTTGTCTATGATTCAAATTCTAATGGATGCCTTTGAGTGACTCTTAGTCGTTTTAGACCAATGTAAAACACTTCGCAAAATTTGAACTAACTGAGACATTTAAAGGACCTCTTTTTTAAGATCCTAGTAATATGCTCAATCAAAGGTCCTGTCAGATTGCTGACAGTTATTTCACTTGTTATTAACATTAATAATCTAGGATTATTTCCGATATAAGAGGCAAAAATTCCGTTTATAGTATCGTGTTTGTAGAAGTGATTCCATTTCTTCCCAAATTTAGCGTTTGCGTTTTATCTCTACTTACTCCTTGTTTACAGTACCCGGGGTATTTTGCCCTTTTCAAACAATTTTATAAAAGGAAGTGAGCATCTTGGTAATGTATGCATAGACGGTGAATTATTAATTTACTCATCTGCCTAATTCTGAGACGAGATGCGTGTGGGCATTCTGATTCATTCTAACTTTCCACTTTAATTTAATAAACTACCATCCTCTGCTTTTGCAATCCTTAGGAAAGGCGGTGGGTTTCAAAATGTGGAAGGTTTACTCCGAATACAACGTTTCACTGCGATAATTACCATTTATGATTCCAGCTCTACGGAATAAGTGTTTAGAATATCTCCCTTTTATATCAAGATAAACCACTTTTTGCTGTAATTCGGTCGTTCATTTCAAAACTTATGGATTGAAATATGCACCTCGAGCGACTGTTGTGACATTTGGCTTTTGCAACTGGTGCTGCCGTAGCAATCCTGTGCCATGGCCACTTTGCATTTTTGTAGTGTGTTAAGCTGAGAGACTCCCTCATTAGGAATTCACACACAGAGACGCGCACATCACGGTAATCTCTCAAGCCAGGCCTTAATCAAAGGTTTAGTGGCTTCGCGAATGGTAAATAGCCACTGTGTTTACGGTTTTGAGAGTCACACTACCTATGCATCACCAATTAATGTGAATGATCACCATTAGCATCAAATATTAGCATAAAGCCACCTTTTTAATTTTTTGAGGTGAAGCAATGACAGATTTAGCAAAGCCAGCTCCAATTAAACTGACAGCATATTTGTCTTTTGCACAAAATAAAGGTAATGGAAGCAATGGAAAAAGGAACCTTTCATACAGATTGGTTAATTAGAATTGTGCCAACTCTTAAAGCCCCTACTTACCGATCTAAATTGAGCTGATGATTATGGCTCTTACTACCTGCACGTAAAACTACGCGAATCTAAACCTACCAATTTGACCGAGAATCCGATTCCTTGTGCTCTAGCTAGCGCCCGTTTCGTGAATATTAAATGTCTTCTGCAGATAAGTATTAATTATCACAAACGTCGGAGAGGGAAGTCATTTTATTTATAGCAAGCTTGCTGGTATCTGTCACGTAGCCGGAGCGTGGAACCCTTGAAAAACAAGGCTGAACCATGATACCGTTTGCAAAGCGTGACTTCTCTGGTTTAAACAGTGATGGAGGGGTCTGAATTCTGTCAGTACATCCGACCACTGTGATGGCGATAGCTACCATGTAACTTACAAGCAGGACACGAAGAGGTGAAGCACTTTTCGTGTCTTTATTAACTGGCTAACTAGCTTCATCCATTTAGGTGTATTTTCCATTTGATCTTATACTATTTGGAATTTACCATGATTTTACGGTCATAATTTGGTTTTCATATGAATAAGAATTTCCATTGGGCTGACTATCTGTTAGGAATAAAAGATTTGTCCGTGTTTTATATACTTGCCCTACATTAAATAAGTACCGAGACTTCGATTCTGATAGTAGGTACGAACAATTTCGCGGCATATGGTAGACTGCAACATCTGGCATCACATATATTTGAATGAGCTTGTCAAACACAAGCTGTGCAGTTAGCAAATAAATTGTTAATGTTAAATAAGAATGATGGATTCATATCCAAAAACAGCACTGTGGAAATGCTCATTACACCGATAACTCCAACAGCACTTTTATCAGTAAAAATAATAGTTTGAAACAAATACTAGCTACAATCTAATCTACACTGTCTCAAATTTAAGTTTGGTTTTATTTTAATCTGTGATTCCTAACTCGTAAGAATAGAAACAAATATAGTATATGTTTGGAGGTCCAAGTGGTGCACCTGCTTTTATCAAGGCGAATATCGGACCTCAAAAGACAAATCCATCCTTTATTCTTGTTTCACTCAAGTATGTACTTCACAGTGTGTAACACAATAAGTGCTCATCGTTAAATTGGCAGAGAGCTACATTTAGAAAGGATTGGCCGAAATAACAATGCGCGCTAGATAGGAAGCTCCCTGTTATGGCAACGTGGATGTAGAGGCAAACGGCTCCGCTCGTTTACGTGATTGGTGCGTTCACAAATCAAGTCTCGAATTTCATTGGCTCTCGGCCAGAACAACCCGTTTTAACGTGGCGTCATGAAAATGGATCGTACCGGGTTTTATCGACGGGGTCTGATGGATTTGTAGGGCTATTGATGAACCCAGAGGCATATGATTGGGACAGGCTCTATGACATTGATTAGGTCTATGAATACGCCATTTTGGACATCAGGATAGAAGTTTATAATCAGAATTCTAATCCTGCACATAATCATCCGCCATTTTTACTTGGCACAAATAAAATAATGATAGCTTTCCCATCCTTAGGAGAATGCAGCCTTAAAGTAAATGTTGGTCAATGTAGTAACCTAGGTATTAGTGAGACCATGAAGATAGAACTTGTACAGGTTAAATACTCGATTTACAGATTTAAATAGAATGGTTAGACTTTTGTCCGTTTGGAAATGCTCGCTTCCATCATTCAACATAGGTAACTCGTCGAAAAATTCAGCTACAAATGCCAAACAAACCAGGCTTTCACATTTTCGTTCCGAAATACAATACGTTCGGACTCGGAGAAAAAAATAACAAAGTTCATGTTACTGTCAGGTTTTAGCAGAACAGGCCATGTTTTGATAATAATTGCGGAGACAGTAGTTATCTCTAATGTCATCTCTTAGCTTGCTGAAAGCCTATTGGACTTCACAATGTATTCGCGGTAGGTACACAGTCGCATAGGGGGTAGATAAAATCTCTTTTTTGGGAATAATGCATGTCATTTACAAAAAATACGCATGCGACTCCAATCAATGCGAAGACTCTACAGCAATAGTAAAAACGGGTACAGTTCCTCCCTTACGTCTGTATAGCTCCACTGACGAAAACGTCGTAGATCGGACTCTAACAGTGAGTATTTTTTTTGTCCCGCTCCCGGGCTATTTTACACCAACTGCATGTCCAAAGTCCAATTTGCTAGACGCCTAATCACGGCGACTTGCTATACTATGTCAAGTCAAACTAAACGGCACATGGAAAATTCAACTGCTGAAATTTGGCTTTGAAAAAAGCCTTACTTTAAACTTTTTGAAGACTCTCCTTTCTTTACATATCTCAAAATTTGCGCGTAACATCAAACAAAGACTGCATCTTCATAAATCTAAGTTGTGGGACTTTTATCTGCTTTAGATGGACAGATTCTTAAGAAGGTTTTAGTCAAATAAAAAAATTGCTGCGATCTGTTTTACTCAAAAATCTCTTATTTCAAATGGGGCAAATTTCATCTTGGACGGCTTTAGGTGACTTTCGTCCACACACTGATTTTATGAGAGTCCATTTATTCATGTCAAGCTGACATCCATACTGCTTACTACTACACGTGTTATCATCAAGAAAACCAACGCTTTGAAGGTCTCTAAGAATTTGGCCTCTGCTCAGGTTTCAATTAAGCCTACTGCCTAACTATCCATCCGGATATCTAGCGAGATCATTGTCAATGCATGTGCTTTTAAAATTTCATTTCTAACATAAATGTGCAGATTTTTAGCATTACGTGTTCTTAGAATCATACAATTTTAAACCAAACCGCCTTGAACTGGGCTAGAATCTAGGAAAACTCAAGTCTTAAAGCGATTGTTTATGCGCTTTTAAAGAGTTCATACTAATATATTTTTCAATATCATATTTTTACCTCTTTTTAAAGGTTGTCATTCAACCGGGTCATCGAACCAAAGCTGATTTCGTTATTACTGAAGGGAATTACACAGGCATATTCCAGGTCGACACAGTGTTCGAGGGAAAGATCTCTGTAATTCTTCGTAACAAACGCAAACAACCTGTCACGATGCTCAATATTGACGATCTGCGAGTATTTCTAAGGCCGGAGCAGGGATTTAAGCCCTTGCCAAATGGAAACCCAGTATCGGTAGTATTCACCAACGAGGGTATTTGCACATGCAGCTACGGTATCGAACAACATGTGGAATTACGCGAGGAGAAGATTTGATGCTGATTAAAGTAAAAAGCTTCTTCATTTCCAAGTTTGGTGCAATAAAGAGACCTCTTGCTATTTATGTGCTTCTTACTGAATTAAGCACACAGAAGTCAAAAGCAAAGAAACTAATTATTGCTGGAAGCGGTTTCTAGTGCCATCATACCGCATATCAAAATATATATTAAAAGTACTAATCGCTTAGCGGGTAGCTAGAAGTAAACCGTCTAAAGGGATTTGCAAATTTCTTAAATAATTTGCAACTGGAAACAATAATAGTTACGGTTTTCCCCATAAAATATGCAAAAGTGAACATCTAGGTGGTATTATTTGATAAATCGGTAATATATTGGGAAAAACTACAATGTTAGAAGTTGGTATTATTGTAGACGTAGCGAACTAATGTTCTGTTTATCTGTGTGTAGAGCCACGCAAGTACTTCGGATCAAGAGCTCTGCGGCATATAGCTCAAATAATGGCCTTTCATCTCTTCTATGCTATAGCAACATACATACCGTCATGCTACTTTGGCTTATTACAGCTTTGAGGAGGGCGAACATGTGCTACGCACATGTTTAAATAGGATATCGCAATGCTAATTACTACTAATGGGAGCGATAATAGCAAGAGGGCAGTTACTGGGTTTTACTGATACATTTAACTTCGAGGGCCGAATAAACAATAGAAGTTTACTAAAAAGCGGTGGCTCCAAGGCTGCAGACCACAACTTTTTCGTCAAACATTAAAATACGTTTATCTCTAATTACAGTTCCTCAGAAAAAGATTAGTAAGCAGTTGAAGCAAAAATTGCAAAATCAACACTTGAAATGCATGAAAAACACAAAAAAGCAGCAAACTGTTTAAAAGTATGGGCTTCATCCATAATGGTTTGTAAGAATAAAGAGTGCATTTGAGTGCTACATATACGAAAAGCATTAAATAGTGTCAAAATTAGGGTTGTGGCTAATCCTTAAGAGACAGCTTGGTTCCCTCCGTAAACGACGACGTCACTCAATTTTAAAAATTAACTATGCTACACTTTTAATACTAGCCTTGTATTTTGAAACGCATATGGTTTTGCTAAAACTCTATTATAAATAAAACCCTGTGATGAAACAATATAAAAATTCGGGTCAAATTTACATAGCTAAATAAAGCACTTTTTAAACTAAAGGTATATTAACGTGTTTATTCTAAAAAATTACAACAGTTTATACTCCAAATAAATAAAACTTGTAATGCGCATGATTAGCATGGCTTGTTTTACATGTCGTTGTTTTATTAACTTGTACCCCTACAAGAGCCAATTACTTTTCTACTTTTGCGTCGTGGGTATATCCCTCTTTCCCAAGTAGCTTACCATTCTCCTAGTATTCTTTGCGCGCGCAATGGTTTCCAACGGCGATGTCAATACTGAAGGTCCGTCGCTGCCTAAAATGGACTTTATGGCGCTATCAAATCTTGCTGAGCAATTCGTTCTGCAGTATTATTCTGTTATGAACAAGTGTCCAGAACTTTTGCACCGATTCTACGGGGAGGACTCTACTTTAATCTATGAGAGTCCGCCTATATGTGGTCAGACAGAAATACACAATGCCTTCTCTAAGCTAAAACTGCGGGAGACGCGTGTTATAATCTTGAAAATAGATGCTTTGAAGGCATGCAATAACTCGGCTCTTGTCCAGGTTTTAATTACGCTTATTACCTAAGCTTTCATTCAGATATCCGGTGAGATTAGTGTCTCGAATGGACCATTCCGTCGCTTTATGCGTAGCTTTACACTGTTTGAGAAAAGTCCCGCAGATTTTTATGTCTTAAGTGACATACTGCGCTATCAGGACCGAGTCTACATTCCTGCAAGGGGGGAGTCCAAGGTCGCTTCAGGTAGGCTGTCCTTTCATGGCTCCACTCCTAGGCGATACAGCTACTGAAGCGAGAAGGGGCACGAAGCCTACTTCCGAGAAGTCTGTCACAAAAGGCTCTTCTAATGGCGCTGCTCAAGAACAAAAGCGTCAAGCCCACGAGAAGCGATCAGAGGTACCCCAGACGGTAGAACAAGAACCGGAACCAAGAGGAGCAGAGAGGCCACTTTCTCCCCGCACTCCGACTCCCAAACCTCTGGTCGAGCCTCCCCCTCAAAAAGTAGTTGAGAAACAGGTTTCAGCACAGGTGGTACAGTCCCAGCCGGCACCATCACCTCCACCGCCACGAGAATCATTGCCAGCAGCACAGCTGCAACCACTCACACAACAACCAATTTCGACTGCACCTATGAGCTGGGCGCAGAGAGCATCCGGGAATATAGGTTCCGCCCCAGCTTCTTCTGTAGTCACTTACCGACCACAACCTCAACCTGCAAAGCCGCCACCAGTGGAACAACCAACGACCAACACTCCGGCTAGTAGTACACAGAAACTTGGACTACCCAAACAGTACGTTTAAGTAAAACCCTCTCTTCCTCCAATCGCCAATCTTATCTGTTACAGAATTCGCAGCGGAGGTCGTCCACACCAAACAGATACTCGCAGAGACTCAAACGGCGATCGTGGTGATGTGAGTTTGGAGCTTATTTGTTATTGAAAGCATGTGTTAACCAGTTTTTGTTAAATCGTTTGCTGAGGATAATTTTACAGGTGAATCTTATGCAAATTGAGGAAGGTTTCTTGGTACATGCATTTTTTACTGGCTCTCATAACTATTCCGCTATCTATCCTTTCCTAATTAGTGTTTATTTCCGTTTTGCTGCAAGTGCAAGTGACAAAATAACAGGCTCTTGATCTAACAGGTTGACGGTTCTCGGACTGGCGTCCACATTGAGCCATCCTGTCGATATGCTTTTATTTTAGTGTGTACAGGCCCAATTACCCCAACAGCAGCAATTTCAACACCAACAACAGCCACGTGGGGGGTTTACTCAGTCTGGGGGCGCGCGTGAAGGCATGCGGAATAATGGAGGCGGTGCGGGTCGCGGAAACCGCGGAAGTGGGTCGGTTCGTGGCGGCGGTGGTGGTGGCAATCGCACTGCAGCCAACGCAGCTTCAAGGCGCTAGCTTGTGCGTTTGTGTGTGTGCGCGCTTAGTCTTCTTGAAATTCATACTCTTTCTCTGTCTCCTTGTCCCTCAATCCCATCTCCCTTTTCTACGGTTCCATTTGTGAGCATATGAACCCCCATTCATCACTGTTCTGTTCCTTTTGCATTTACGGAGGGACACAATGTGGCCTTCAAATGTTACCATCGGTGGTAGCACTGCCCTCTATCTGATCTTTGACCACATGTAGTGGATATCTTGAAGAGGCTTGGTTTATAAACACCTGGAAGGTTGTGGCGAAGATGACTTCAGCATTTCGAGTGGAGGATTTTTTGCTATGGTGGGCGTGGCGTGTCGTCCTTAACTGCTACTCCGGCCGTTTTGCTTCAGACGCGTCTAGGTGGTTTCATTTGATAGATAAGTTTTGACACAGAAAAGAGGATGCATTGCCGACTGGGTGAATCCCTTGATGAGCGTCAATTCTAGATCGTGGGCGTCAGTGCTACTCTAACGCTACCCGGTTCCCTGTTTTAATTTTCCGGTGAGGCGTCACGTTCTGAGTTTGCGGTTGCTTTATAAAGTTTGGGGGAAGGTTTGCTTAAATTTGTGTATCTTACTTAAAGCTTTGGTCTGAGCGGTTCCGCATTATTATTATATCTGAAGCATATTTAAACGTGAATGGCCCTTCCTGGCTGTATCTGCACTTTATGGACCTGGGATGTGATGTGTAATTCTAGGGTTGGGTATGCCTACACTTTTATTAGGATGAGGCCTAGCACTTGTAGGTAGTGCCACGGCAGCGTCTGGACTTTCGTCAACTTCGCGGCAATCCGCTTTGTTGAGTCTAATTTCATTAATCTACGATGGAAGTGTACTAGAATGCTGCCTTAACCGGGGTTTTTTGTGCATATTAGACCGATTCAATCTGAATCTGAGAATGATTGGGAGTCTCATGATGCGGATGAGCAACCGAGTCAACCCTGGAGGCCATTACAAAAGTGGTAGATCCACAAATAACTTCATTATATTTTGAACGGTGTAGAGGTTAGTAGTGTAAGCCACGCGATATCTAACATTTATGCCAAAAATGCAAGGTTTCCATGCAGAAGGTACGAAACATTATTTCTTCGTTTGCTGCTATTCCAGTGCTGAATCTTAAACCTCTTAGACAAGGTCACTTCTTAGCATTGAACGGGTAAGTCATTCACTTATGTGGGTGAAGTGCTTTACTACTTAACAAGGTAAGTTTAAGCTTTCACAACCTCTTGGTTCTTTTGTTCCGTAGAGGTGTACTACCTCTTTAAACACTTATCTGAAGTAAGACTATTTTTGTTGGTGACAATACATAACTTTGTGAAAAGCCAGTGGTAGATTTAGCATCATAATTTCCAACTAGGGGCTCCATAGTTAAACTGAATCAGCGGTGCAAAAAGCTAGAGTACCAGTAAATTGTTTGTCGAGGATATGGCTTGGAAGTGCATTGTAATTTGCCCTATGATTTGATAATTTTAGGTCTGAAAGATGAGTAGTTCAACGAGAAACAAATGCGCAGGAGACCAGAGCTGGGGTAGAGTTGATGAAGTCGCTGCATCAGCGAAGTGTAAATAGTTAGAACAATAAATAAAGCTATCAAGGTGGAAATTAAGGTGTATATCCTTCAAACAATCGAACCGTACCAGTACATCATTGTGTCGCCACGCACGAAAAAGCATGGTGAATTCTTTTTGGCAATCACAGGCAGTTAACATCTAAGTCACAGTTCAAAGGCAGCGGTCGTGCAATAGGTTTGGGAACCTTACAGTAGCTACGCTTCGTTCTAAAAGGCCTTAACATATTTTTGACAGGAAAAAAAAATATTTTAAATAAAAGAGTCACTCAATGCAATTAGAACTGTGAAAGTAGTCTGTTATCACTCTGTTATACGCATCCCACTCTAGGTTGTCATGCGGCGGACTCATGCTATTCAAATAAGTTAATGACCGTGAGGTTTACTGAGATAGCGTTGGCGTATGTCACACACATATGCATAAATGGCGTTAATAAACCAATGGCATTCTATAATCAACAAATATAAATGCATGTGTACACGTACTCTGATGTTTACAAAATAGATTCACATATACAGAATGTGGGTTTCCTAGATCACTACAAAATGTCAAAAGAAGAAAATCAGGCTTGATGGTTGAACTGGACTGAATCGGGTGGAGAAGGACAGAGATAAGGAGAGAAGTAGACGAAGTTGAACTGCACTTGTCGATTGTCATCATCTCAACCACTTTGTTTAATCATTCTCCGCGGAAATTTCTGTCTCTACATGGATTACTTTAGATGGAGTGTGCGGTCGTGCTGTGCCCCTAAATTTGCAAAAAAACAATGCTACCAGTTAAACGCTGCCGATTACTGTGTTGCAGAACTGTAGACTCACTGTCTAAACAATGGCCATTTTTCATTGTCATAAAATGTTTTTGCGAGTCGGCTGAATGAATCCGTTGGTCAATTAACACGAAACGCATCAATGTAATGCCTGTACGTAAACTGGGAAATTTAACTCGGGCTAAGCGAAGTATCCTCAATATTTTACTTTTATCAATGCTCAGAGAAGAATTTTGTCGATGATTCACTAGCCTATGCATATCATTTTTAGGAGACTTCGAGGCAGATGTTTCATAGAAAATATCATAAAATGTTGCTTGATTGATAAGTTTTCTTTTCTCACATTCTAAACCAAACCTACTGTGGCTCATTGTTGAAGAGGTGGCCACAATTCTCAATGATACGCTTCTTTGAGAGCGCTTGCAATCTCTCACCGGCTACATTCATTAACTTTGATTTTATTGCAGGATAGTTTCTTAGCACCTCAAAGAGGTCCTGCTGTTCCAGCGAATAAAGATTACAGTAGGTCCTTGCTTGAATCGTTGCAGTGCGCCGAATGTTGGTGAGAACCGCAATCTCTACAGAAGAAAGTAAATAAAAGGGAAGGATTTAGCCCTCCGTAATGTCTCTTAGCATCAAAGGCAACTTCTTTATCAGGGCAGAGCAGCTATTTGAAATACTGGTGATCCAGGCCTATTTAAACGTTTAAAAGTCATCGGGACACCCACAAAAAAGGCATGCTTACAATATTCACACTAGTGGGAGTTAGCTACTAGCCATCTGGACAGCAATATCTTGTAACCAACGAAATCTGCTACAACAAATCTCTGACAAGGAGAAAATTTTAGAAGAAGATTTTAAAGTTCTCGCACAATGACTCATTCACTCAAAAAACGAAAATTAAAAGTTGATAAGTAACCCTCCGAAACTTTCCTGAAGCTTAAAGGAGACATAATGCTGGAATGGAAGGCATATTCTTGACCTACATAAAGATTTATGGGCTACTTACAGGACCCGAAGGCCGGGCCTCCTGGAGGGAAGATACAGTGGCGGAGCCCTAAGTACCCAGTTACCGAAACCGAGAGTTAAATAAACAATTAAAGTATTGTGATTAATACCACAGGTAAAGGAGACCACTACTCAAAATAATAGCATTCATTCGTATTTAATCCACTAGGAAATCAATGGGGGTTTTGAAATACCCTAAAGAGTGTGCTTCAGATTTGGAGGGAAACATCGCTAACGATTGTAATAAATCATCATCCCTCGCGTTCACACTTTGGAAAAGCCTTCTTGAATACACACCACTAAATCAATTAAAAGTGGCTGCTTTCTGTGAAAATCTGGGAGAAAGCAAAAGACTAGTTGGTTACAGAACGAAAAAAAGCTACAGTGTGCATCAGATGAGGCTAAATTAAAGGGCCAAAGTCGTCAAGATCACTTACATGCACTGGTGGTGAATAAGGGAACAAGAAGCCGTGATAATTAATAGTAATTAAGTTCATTTACATCCATGAAATCTCACATACAGTCTTTTACCTTGATGGAAATGGCAAGCTCGTCTCCTTGCCAAGTATTTCTATCTTTCAAAATGGCCCTTCAAAAAGGTGCCATTCCATACGATAGGCTTATTAGGGGTAATCAGTAAAACGTCCATGTTTAAAAATATACAAAATCCCCTTGCTAACTGGTGAACTACTCGTATTTAACAAACAAAACCCTACATTAAATTTGAGGTCATTAGGCTAGATGGGTCTCAATGCAACCCAACATCACATATCTTAGAAAATTGTAAGCAATTTTAAAGAAATAATGCATTTTATTCAAGAAACTGCTTTGTTACCTCTTCGAATGGAAAGTACGCAGTTCGTGTCACTGGTAATTAATTATCACAAATGCATTTAAATTCTATGTTTAAGTACCATAGGTTCATGTGATTTCAGCATAGAAACGGTGGGTAATTAATCACTTAGTTCGGTCGTTCTTACGAATTTGCTTTAGGCTTTAAACATGAGATCTGATTTAACTAGATAATTCCAGACAATTTAGCATTTTTGAAGTGCAATATCTGGCTCTTTAGATAAGCACCCTGTTTAGATATCTAAAGTTGTTAAGAGGTATCCCCGACGCGTTGACCAACTAGTGGGCAGTTGAAAACGAAATAGGTCTGACGCTTTTTCACTTTGAGAGCTCTCAGCTTCCACTGCGAAACAGAAAAAATATATTAATAAGTTAATGCCCTTACAAAAGGGACATGAATAGTTGAGCATGAAATGAGATTGAGGGCATAACCATATGCACTAAAAATACGCATTAACTATGCTCGATCAAACATTAAGTGAAGGAATTATTAATCTCACTTTCTAAACATAAAAGTCAATACAATGGCAAGTCTTAAACCACCTTTACATTCATACAAAAACATTAGATAGAGTCTTAAGAAAATTTCTTTTTACCTTTACGGCGAATGCGTAGCCAAACAATATGGGTGTTAACGGTCACGAAAGTATTACCCCCTTTCAATGAAGAGTTAGTGAGATCTAGCACTGCACGCCAAAGGGGAAGGAGGAAGACGTTGAGTAAGCTCAAATCCAAGTGGAGCGAATTTTAACGGCAATTAATTTTAGTACAGGAAAGCTACTTATCAAACGAGAAGTTTATGACATCTTAGAGGCCTGCAAAGCTTCGAACCGATAGCAAACATAATGCAATGTTAAGTGCTTTGATTAATTTTGGTTTTGAAGGAAACTGCGAATAAGTAGTCTGACCTATTTAAAAATGTAGAAGATTACATCAAATTTGCACCTGTTAATGTGCACTTCAGTTAGTCGCAGTGATATTCACTTTTCCATGCCATGGGATGATGAAATTTAGAACTTACCTAGAGTGAATTCAGGGGACGGATGGCCTCAAAATATCTATATAATGCCTTTGCTTAGTAATGTATTGAAACTACACAAACTCTCCAAATGCGCAATAAAGAGAAGTCGGAATAATGTAACTGAACGAAGTAAGATTATTGCAGCACCATAAAACATGCAACAACAAGACGGGCTGCATTATTTGTTTATAAAACCGCATTTGGGCTCCCACCAAACGCTGAGAAAAATTTAAACACTAGATTAGGTTCTTCTGTTAAATAAACGAAATATCTTTAAGCGATGGCATAATAATTATGCTCTTGGAAGCCATTTGCCCCAATTCCCGCTGAAATCCGCTATTTTACTTAGTCCTTTTTAATGCAGGGATTTTATCTTTATTTTAAACTGCCTGATAAGACCAAACATTGCATTTTTTAGCAGTAAAAGCCAAAAATAAGTAAAGTACTGTCAGATGTCAAATAAAATGAAATGATTTCTAATATTCTTGATGAATCAACTTTTGATATTTTAGTTACAATATTTAAAGTGAGTGAAGGAAAAACAAGAAGTAACAGCCATCTTTACCCATCTTCGATCAGTTTAACTGAAACTTTTGGCAGTGTATACCAACCCTACTCGAAATTTTACTACGCATTTAAAACTTTTCAACAACCAGGTTCACATTTGAAGAGCCTAAAAACTACCGGTATTTTCTTTTTCGATCGGCAAAAATTTCCTAACCCTGTACCAGAAGTAAAAAAGCTATATTAAGAACTACACCATTAGGCAGACATAGACGAATCAAATAGACGTAGACAGTAAGGGCGGGCAAAAGCTGGACTTTCATTCCACTTCTGTCTTGATAAGAATGTGGAGGCTAGGTTGGTTGGGTATCAATTGGAATGGGGAAGGGTGGAAGCCAGGCCTTCCAGCTGAATTTGTGACTGCTGAGAGAGCGACCACCCACAGGGATGTTATAACAGGCGAGTATCTGTGACAGTCCTAAAGTGAGTTTGATGAAGAAGAATAAGCTCATTTTGCTAATATTATGTGATTGAAAAGAAATTTCTGGCGAAATGGGTAGATTAGTCGAGCGATTTAATGAGTATGATTTCGTCAACTCAAATATAGTAGTAAGCAATATGGCCAGCATTCGCTTAGTAGGATACTTAGAGACTTAGTGAATATTTACTGGAGACACATTGATTTAAAGAAGCCACTTTAGGTGTCCATCATTGCACCTTTACCAGTAGGATGGCCCCCGAGCTATGCCAGTAGCCCCAAGCCCTTCTGTGCGTCGAATGTGTATATTCTGCCCGAGCATTTTTGTCCTCTTTTGTCTTCAGAGAAGTATCGGGGCACTACAGTATTGCTCAGATTTTGAGGTGGCGAAATATTTATAGTTTAAAAAGGCAAAATGTTAATAATAGTATGCTTACTTGTTAGGAAAATAGTGGAATTTTCTAGAAATCAAATAACAATCTTAAATTCGCGGATAAATAAAGCACACTATCGAGACAAAAAACGGAGTATTGGAGTGCCTGTAACTGCAATACATAGTTTGCTGTCTATTAAATGATGAAGTGGAAAGTAATTTTACTGACAGTTGAATCTTCCACATGCATTAAAATTTGACTAAGATTATCTCAGGCACGCACATATGCAGGCCAAATGAAACCACAGGGTTAAGCTGTTCAACACTGCAATACTTTGAGCCATAGTCGCCAAAGTGATCCTGAGGTAAGCAACCCATGTTTTTGAGTTAGCTGACGTGTCAAGACCAAATAATAACTTTCAAAATTTTAACCGTGATGCAGAGAGAAAACAGAAAACTAGAATATCGAAAAAAGTGAGTGATAAAGTTTCTTTTGAAAACAAATGAAATTCTACACAGTTTAGCATTTAAACTGTATCTACATAGCGTTGGTTAGGAAAAACAGACAAACCGGTAAATATAAGTTGACAGTCGTACACACACGTCTTAAAGATAAGTAATCACATTTCTATTTTTGTTCGCTTCCAGTTTTGATTTCAAATATTGAAGCAGTCGAGATGTCTAATGGGAAGCAGTAGTCATATAGAGATAACCCAAAGGATACACTTTATAAACTAAACCAAAACAAGTAAAGATAAATGCAGCTACAACGAAGTAAACAGAAGAGGGGGAGTAATAATTCGTATTTTAAGTTTATAAATGCTGCAAAAATGTCCTACTTCTAGGTCTTATGTCTATTTCTAATTGTTTTTCACACGGTCGAATTGGAAACTAGTTATCAATAAGAGGAGCTCTGAATGATTACGACTAATTGAGCATAAATTACTCAAAGGTTTACTACAAATCTTCATACCTTAATTGATTACGAATAAATCGCCTGCTTCCTTCAATGTGACTACTAGCGATCTCAAGCTAACCAGTTCATGAGTATGTATGTCATAGTCAGCGCTGTTTCATAAAAGGGGGGAATTGTTGCCTAGAGTGATGACATAAGCAGGTTAGTGTTGAAAACAGAGGATAGAAGGGACTTTTTATTTCATCAGTCTACCACTAATCATAAAAGTAGTAATTAACCAAACCTCCGAAGTAGGCGCCATCAGTGAGAGTGTTGACCACACTCCCATCGGGTATTACGATGTCGACGGTTCCCTCACGGATGAAGTACATTTTTGTACCGAATGTGCCATACTTAATAATCACATCATCGGGTCGAAAGACTTCAAACTTTAGCCGATTGAGCACATCCACAACAAAATTTTCATCTTCGTCTTTGAAGAAAGGCACCGCGGCTACTAACGAACGACAGTTGTAGTTGATAATTTGCTAAAAAGATAATATAAATGACTCTCATTTAATGAAATACAGATTAAAGTATTTACCTTTGTAATAAAGTACACTGCATCATTTTGCTAGTAAAGTTGATAGGGATTATGAAAAATAAGGACTATAAATCCTGTTACATAAATTATTTCAAGATGGTCCATGATACCAGTTTGCCCGCTAATGAATTCTGTGACAAGTACCACATTATGGCACGCAACGTTTAGTACAAATAATTCATTGTCGTTTGATGAATGATGCTTGGAAACAAAGTTGCCTAAATTACAGCCGGATTATAATAACCTTTAAGGCGTTATCTACCAAATGTAAAAAGCATTTACTAGCATCTACTTTGCGCTAGAATGGGTCATAAGAAGCTAGCGTTTAGCAGTATTACAAGTAAAACTTTATGAAAGGCGCTTACAAGGAACATTGAATTTACGACCTGACGTTCAGTAGAGGTAAAAATATTTCCGTTAAAAGTGGTAGATGTCAGTTGTATATCCGAAAAATTACGAGGCTCTGTTTAAATTAATGATGTTCATAAATAATTTTATCCAAGATGCTCAATTTCTTTCCCAAATATAGGTCTAGTGGCTGGCAGTTTGAAGTCGATTCTCAAGAAATATCACCAAAGGCGACTGATTGGCTCTTTCGATAACAAGAATGTAAAATAATGCAACGAAATAAAGTCACTTTTCTAGTTTACTTTGCCACATAACTGTGTTTGACTCAAGGTATCAGGTTGACTATATTTTTATGTGGAAGAATTTGCGCTAAAGATAGAGTACTGGCGTAGGCTGTGTTATCTTAATGCGATTCACACAGTCAATGGTAAATACCTATATTGTAAAGAAGGGGACACATTAGTTTATGACGTCATTTCTACCTAGGCCTCAATTCAAAAGGAATAAATTCGCTCAAATTCATAAATTAAAAACTGCAGCTTGTCGAGTAAGGCATATATCACCACTATAGCATGAGACATGCATTATTTGTTGTGATATTTAAGAAACTCATTAAACCTACATCTCGGACGCACTCGGAAACTTCCTGGAGTATTTCCACTTCATTGAAAAACTTTCCGTTGTACCGGTGCTCGTAGTAGTCCACTATTTTGTTTCGAAGCTCCCTTGGCAACTTCCTATAGGACATATACTCTTCCACCTGTTTCATCTGAATGCAAAAAAACCAATGTGTGCTAGGTATGAATTTATTTCCACAATCAGAAGCGAAGGGACGAGACTTATTACGTGCACAAGCAATTATTTAATCCAAATTCCTTGTCAGTTGTTAGAATCATCCGATACCATTTTGGCATGCTCTAATGCGTGCAAAAATGAGCTGAAGTACTTGAAAATTCGTCTACTTCAGTGTGTGCGTTAATGCTGCATCACTCTTTCTTAGCGCAGCATTAGCCTTCCTTTTGTTTTTCGATTAAGACGTGGTAAATGCCAAAGAGTCGAAGAAAGTGATGTGACCAGCTGTCAATAGATAGTACAATATACAAGTTATTATTGCTTTCAAATTCCACTGCCTATAATGGAGGATGAAGACCGCAGCAACCATCGAAAGTCCAGGCTATAAACATAATTTAATGCAATTAGGCTTTGATGGTGAGCTAAATTGCATGATCGTGCTCCAGGCCATAGTTTAAAGCAAAATTAGCAACGGCATCTGAATTTATTTGGGCGGAGAATGTACATAATTTGTATTGCCTGAGTACAAGCAAATTTGACGAGTCTATATCCCAATATCTATTTTAGGCAAATAGTCCGTTCATATTGTTTAAAATTTGACAGAATGATTCAATACCAGTCGTACCATTTTTAGTTTTCTCTCTTTATTCAAACGATCTAATAGTGCGTTCTCTTCCGCTACAGCTTATCTTCTTGGAAGATGGGCTCAAAACACTTGTGTGACACTCTTTGGAAAAATTATCTGTCTCAATAGAACGATTGACGAGCTCACGGTCTGTGACGATTTCATCAAACATCTACTTCGTCATTAGATCAAGCCGTCTACATGGCGATAATGGTGTCGTGGTAGCGCAACATTCAATCGCATTCTCATTTCAAAATGTAACCGCCAAATGCAGCCTAACACTATTGAAGCAGTCATGTCATAATCATAAGAGCATAACGCGGATCATACTCTGCCAAATTCAGTGCTAAGTATAGGCAATTTCACACATTTTCAGGAATGTAATTGATTACT
This sequence comes from Echinococcus granulosus, assembly GCF_000524195.1. Lineage (NCBI taxonomy): Eukaryota > Metazoa > Platyhelminthes > Cestoda > Cyclophyllidea > Taeniidae > Echinococcus > Echinococcus granulosus. Next base: position 38,917 of record NW_020170571.1, on the reverse strand, counting down.
CACGATTTCTGGTCCTAACATCAAAATATCATTCGATTATATGCTTGAAGCATATCTTGACGGGTAAATTGGCATATGGGGTTTATTTAATAGCACCCGATTGGTGATGAAATATGCAAATAATTCCTCCAAACTTAGCTGGGGGGGAAACTGTTCCAAATAACGTCGAACTAGTTTTGGAAAAAAAATCAAGTGAAAATCAGATTCGCGTTCTTCTATTTCGACTAGCCCTATTCGTTAATAAGATCTTTAACATAAACTTATCATCGCCTCCCAACTAAATCGAATCGGCTGCTACTAGTGAGGTCAAGACTTTGAAGTCTGTAAGCTGAACCACTTTATGACCTCAGTAGGTCAACTTGATGCAAATTAGAGTTACTCACTATAAACCGATTGCTATAAGGTATGATGATGGCATATTCATCAATTGGCGTAAAGTTTATCCCTCAAAAAAGAGACCATCAGTCTTGGTCTGTTAAGATGAAATTCTGGGACTAAAAAATACTGGCGGTATTTAGAATTTGCATGGATTACTAACAAAAACAGTGCCATTAGCACTAGAATAGTACAATCAACTAAAGCAAGATTGCTTTGTTACAATGTATACACAAGGTACTACTTCACATTTACCCATATAACACAAAAGCATTTGCTCTTTCTTTGAAATATTGAATAGCATAAGTAAAACAAGAGCAAGAAGTGGTTACGAACCTTCCACTATATAATAGCAGATGGGAATGGATTTAAAGTCCGAAAATTATTAAATGTTAAGCATGCCGATATAAAGGGTTAAAAGTCCTTTTCCAAATGCTTAGAAGGAAGGAATCAGTATCGTTGCAGGAGTAGCTAAAAGTACGAGGAGAAACTCTTTTAAACTTAGTAATGCATTATCAAAGAAAAAACGGTTGATCTATAATAAAATCAAACCCTACAATTCTGGCGAATTCCAAAAATGTGTCTAAGCTTTTAAGATTCAGGGAAATAAAGTTAGCTTTGATTAGTGAATCTCTAGTTTACTTTTATTGCAGTCATCCAAGGAGATTGAATGGCGCCACAAAACCACATCCAAGTCAATAAAACTGTCACGACAATGAAGACGTTAGTGATATTATTACTGGAGATGCCCATAATTATATGCTCATTTCTTTGAATTAATGATCCACCCTGAGTACAAAACTTGCGTTGAAGAACGACGAAAAAGTCATGATTTAAGCTGAGATGATTAAAAGTATCAAAGATTGTAGCGTGATCTTACATTGATTATCAAAAGTCTAAAAACTGATGTTTTAAAAGGCGTCAGTGTGACATGGAACTGATGCTCTAATTCTAAACATGCAAGTCCCGGCTACTTGGATGTCTGCTGACAGTAGATATTCTAAAACAAAGTCACCTGCTTTTAGTTCTGCTGTGAAATTCGATAAATGGATTCAGAACAGAAGGAACCAGTATATTTTCATTTAGTTCAGTTTAAATAACACCAGATTTTTGCTAAAAATAGGCTGTTTAAATAATTTTCCTCCGCAAAAAATGGATTTTTCAAATGGCATCACTGGTTAACCTTGAGGCTGGTAAAAGTTACAAGTCACTATAACTTTAGGCGAAGGAATATGGAAATGTTTAAGGAATATGCACAAAAAATTCACTAGAATACTGCATGATGACTCGCGTTGCTATTTCAAGCATAGGATCTTGCTTTTAAGAAGCTAAAAGCTCCTTTAAACCCTGTTTCGAGGTAAAATAAGTTAAAATATGGAACGTAGGCATATATCTTTAAATTTTGTCGCTAAAATTTTAGCAATGGTAAATAAAATAGATCCATTTTGTGGTGATTTAAACAGACAAGACATAAAGCGACGACAAGGTCTTGTACTTTCTTTAAGGTCGGTTTTTTACAGTTAAATGAGTCACTAAATTCGAATTTTCCCATATTTACTGTGAAGTTTATAGCATTAACATCTCGGGTGCAGAGGCCTAAGAATGTGCCGGAAATGGATAACCTATTTAACTTTCTCCTTTGTTACACACACAAATATAGTTCATGTATCTTGTTTAACAAAGGTGTGTCAGAAAACTCGATCTTGAAGTGTTTAATTACGACAGGGATGAGCGAACCTACGGAAGTGCCTTACTGAAAAGACATTTCATTAACCATATTTGCAGAAAATCTGAATTATTTCAAGAGCTGAACAAATTTTGGTGTCGTTAACTGAAGTAAAAAGGGTTTTGCATAAAATCGAATCCATCGAAGAATGTTTGCCTGCATTCATAAACGTCGCATTAATAAATTATAAATTTAGTTGTTATCAAATGTGGAGATGATAATAATTCTCTTTATCCCCCAAATGAAACATTCACCAGAAGGTGCTTTGTTATTTTAGGCAAAACTGACGCCTTTGTCTCAGAACTATGTAAACAGCAAAACATGTTGTAAGATCGGACTAAACGCAAAGCCGGTTGCTGCATAAAACGATCCATGCGCATCAAAAGCTTTTGTGCTGGAAGTGGGGTCACTCCGATGTTCCAGTTTTTTGTTAGAAACTACCAAATATAGTATTCCTGTCCTGTTTAGCTCCCATCCATTTCTTGGATATCTAAGTTGTACTTCCACATTTCTTGATTGTGGTTTATGGCCAACGTTATTCACGATTTGAAGAGCAAATACATCCAATAACCTCATGCCAAGTGAATTTCACCTTCTTTTAGCGAAACCTTCTTAATAAACGAGGCTAGTAAAGAATTCTACGGTGCTTTTCCGATAATTACTAAAAACGCAATTTACAATACCGACTAAATATTTCTATGCCACAATTTTTCTACTAAATACAAAACTTTATTTTTGGATCGATGAAAGGGGATGTGAGTGCAGACGCTTAGTTCAGCACATGTAAGAACGTTGGATGCTTACAAAAGTTATGGTAAAATGGAGCTTCTGATTATTATTATTTTGCTTTTAAGCGTATACTAAGCATGCAACGTCGAAAAACCACAGACTAAAAATGACGTGTGTTGCCTTCGGGAAACAAAAAGGGTTTCATGGTAATCCCCCTAAAAATCACCTTTAATCACTCACTTTATAATTCTGCATATAAAAGGAGCCGCTTATAGACCAACACACTTATTGCGGCATAAATGCAGGCTGTATCCATCGCTAAAGAAGGAAGTGATTTCCAGGTGCTCTGAATGCGGGTTGCTGGATAGCCTGACCACTTTTATTAAGAGAAGGGATGTTTTATATGAAAAAACTCAACCGAATAGGACGTACTTTTGTATTGGAATGGTACACTTGTAAAAGCGGTTTCACCTTCAAGTGGTGTTTTGTGTTTTTATTTCTCAGTGACATTTCGCCTTCTATCGAAAATAGCTGAAGAATTTTACAGCCTTTTGAGCCATATTTGTCTCCGGTGCTTTACAATTTGCATTTATGAACAGGCGAAAATGCAACAACCTAAACTACGCATTCATAACAGAAACTGCTGAGAAACTTATCTCCTGGTTCCCTTTATTATGAAAACAAGGCGTATGAGTCTTTCAAATTACGCTTTCAATGAAAAATTCCCAAGAAAGCAATGCAAACCGGTTTCTACAATAAGCGAGAAAAAACGAATTCTAATAAGTTATTCTATTACTTTTTTAATTAGGGAGTTTTTGATTAAATAATGAAACAGAACGAAACGCGCATGAATAAGAGAACAAAAGTCACTGACTTATGCACAAGTGCCAGTGGGGACGCATTCAAGCGGCCAACAATATTACACAGGTGTTATGAGAATATTTGTAATCACAGGAGCATACAAGATCCCAGTTAGATTAGATGTATGTATTCACGTAATATGGAAAAAAACACTCTCAAGTCCGGTAAGTAGAGATATTTATTTTACAATATCTTGGTGATTAACCGTACTAGATTAACGGCATTTGAAAACAAAACAAATATGTAGAAGAAAGGGAGTTGTAAAGGGGGTTTTGAAGCTACCTTTCTGCACTTACTAAGTTAAGACTGCATTTCAAAATACGAAACAAAAACACGTAGGATGGATTAAGAAGAGCAATCATTGTCAACACCTGCATGATGTAAAGTATTTCACTACTCTGTGACACTTCTTCAAGTAAGCGACATAAACCAAGTTTTACACCCCCTAGCTCATAATAAATTTAGCGAAATGGAATCAGCTTACCATGGTAGTGATGTACATAATCAACGAAGAACGTTATGCGATATTTACAAAAAATACCACCTAGTTTTTGGATATGTCCTAAAATTCCTGATATTTAAGGTGGGGTAAAATAACGTTGCATCGTCTAAGAAACTTTTAGGCCAATCAAATTTAGCCTATTTGGACTTTTTTGGGATAGGAAGGGTTAGCTAAAAAGGTTAAATGTGGCCAAGTACAACAACGACGTATACGTTTGCCTAAGAATATTCCAGATTACTCCAAAATCGTTTACACTTGGCACAGTTTGTAGACAATTAAGGGCGAAAACAAAAGGGAAGATGATGATTTCACTTTGTCGTGGAAATCCGCCTACCTAAATTATCTGATATTCCACTCCCCATAGGAATTTACCAGTCCCAATTTCGGGCGTTCATTAAACTGTGCTCAGCAAAACAGAGGCAGTAGGATCATTCCCCAACAGACTTACTTTGTCTCGGTATCGCCGCTTTGAAACGTCGAAGGACTGGATGAGAGCTGCGACGTGGCCGACAACTAGGGCGTAGCATGTGGCGCCAGCCATCATACTGATCGCTGTCATCCATGCCTCGCAAAGGCTGTTGGGCGGAAAGCGCCCGTAGCCGATGCAGAGCATATGCGAGAGTGCCTTGAACAGCGCCCATGTATACTGCTCAAACCAGTCTGAATTCTATTTGGCATAATGCATACTTATAAATGCATGCCCGTTCGTCACCTTAATTAAGCTCGCAGAACTTCTAGATGAGTCTCATTTCATGGAATAAATATGCCAGAAATTGACATTGGCATTTTTAAAACAAAAAACTTTGTCTGTGACGGAAATGTTTGTCGCTCATTTATCTATACCTAATGTTACTCGTTTTTTTAGAGAATGGACAATGATCAGATTATGTGTCATATACACCTATCGTATTTACTAGATAGTCGCGTGGAGTGCGTCAGGAAAATCTCGTTTCCACAATTCCTGTTTGAACAGATTTAAAGGCAGTCCAAAGAGAAAAGAATAACGCATGAAAATAGTGGTCTATATTAAAAGCTTAGGCTAGTTGTCAAATTCAGTGCAAAGAAATGATGCATTTGGAAAGATCACCCATTTAAAAATTCAGAAAATGAAAATTTCCAGGATTTAAAAGCTAGCCACAAATTATCAAAATGCACTTTGAATCTTTTGCAAAGAAAAAGAGATTGTGATAAAAAGTTTCACGTATTTTAGAACCAAGATGAAGTACTTGCACAATAAAACCAAGAAATTTTATTTTCCAACCGTTGATACATTTTTAATGCGAACATAAGCGCTTGACGATCGCGAGGTTGTGTGCTGCCTAAACGAAGGGTGTTAAAAGACAGGCATTTAGAACCTTAGATTACCTGAACATAGACCAGGTGGAACTACCTTACCGTAATTTTAAAAGTGTAGAAGCTCTAATGGGATTTCGAAAATCTTAACGAATGTAAAACATAAAAGGGAGTTTTTTGAATACATTATTAGCAACAAAAATTGCTTTCTTAAGAGTGCCTATTAAATTTATTGAGTGGATGGACGAACTTACTGCAATTACATAGTGATAGGGCCTCTTGATGCGCATGAATTTCATTAGCAATTATAGAGCATCCACTTTAAATAAGAACCTTAAAACTTGAAGTCGAAACAGACCAACATACTGTTTGGCATCAGTCTCAGAATAACTCACTAATATAAGTGCAGTGATTAACTAGCGAGGAAGGTTTTTTCTAAATCCTTTAATTAGTCCTAAGTAAATTACACTAAACCCTATTATTGTGCCAAAAATAATTGTTAGTGAATAAAACGTAGGGAATAATGCCTATATATGAAGCTCACAGTCACTTTAAAACTCACACGAGATGCTGCATTAAAGGAGTTAAGGTATGTAAAATATAGTGTGTTCTAAAATTGGGACATGCAGATTTGCAACACAGAGAAGCTTTGAATTGATTATGAACTGTCGGAAATATGCTACTTCATTAAGGGCAAGTATTGCGATACACTGCTCCGAATACGTGCAATTAATGGGTGTACCTTTGTGCCAAATCCAAATAGTGATACGCAGGTTTAACACTCAATCCATTGGAATGATTCAAAATCAACATGGCAAATAGATTCCCGCTTGTTGAATGAAAGGCAATCTTGTTAGTGTATATACTGTGGTTTTACGTGCAATGAGAAGGACTACATCTTCCAAATTGTTTTTAAATTGGGCACAGAATAAATGTGAATCTACAAATCTACCATACGCATGTTTTGAGAAGAAAGCAGCACCGAATACGACCTTTTGAATGATTCAAAGTATGTCATTTTTGCCTATCGAGTTCAGACGCTTTAATTTCTGGACGGTGTCGTGCTGACGGGAATGACCTCAGTCATAATTGCGGTTTGCGTAACATTGATAACAAATGCCGATACCATTTTTGATGTATAATGTTTAATATATGATGCACAGGTAGGAAAATCTCTCAGAACTAAAAATAGAACTTATGAAATTTTAAACAACGCAGATCCATTTTATTGGATGCACCTTAAAGAAAACCTCACAAACTTGGTTATGATTTGGGGATTGACCTTCCTTCCCACTTCAAGATCAAAAAATGACCCGAAAAAAGTGAGTTAGATGCTCAGACATAAATAAATCACCCCAGCTTACGGCGGTAGATCTGACAGTGTGAAAAATCTGATTTTATTGCTATTTTTTCTCACAGGAGTGGTTTGCAGGTTGATAGATGCATTTGTTTTCCCTGGTGATTTAAAGTGTACCATTGATAGGCGTCTAGAAATTAGCGAAATGGCATAAGTTTCAAAAAAAAACAAACGAAGCGGCAAGAAAGTTTATCTTTTAATTCACGAAGAGTGAAATGCATTGTGGTATAAACGAAAACTCAAAAAGTTGTCAAAATATTTGCATAGAAAATGTTGCAGATGAAACATGTAATTTTGACTGCACCATCGCTAAATACAGCGCATAAATTTGCGTCGCCTCATTAAAAATCGAAAACACCGGCTAAAATATTTGGATTTGATGATGGAATCTGGTTAACACATAGCAATCGGATTTGATGATTTTAGGTGCATTTTTCCTCCCATCTACCCAAGACCCCGTACTCGAATTATAAGAGAGTCTATCATTCAGGTTTATGCAAAGGGCCTTTTCAATGAACCTTTACTTAAAATTAAACTGATGATTTTGCAAGAAGTTGACAGTTACTAATAACCAAACCATCGAATGCAGTCATGAGAAATTTATTTTTATACGATGAAATATCACTGTATTACCCTCAACTTGGAAAAGTATCCACATCTTATTACAGCATTCATGGATGCACGTGTAGATAGCGTAACTGCTGTTAATACATTTTTGTTGAGAACAAAGATGTACGGAAGAAAAACCACAGGAACAAAAGGGGAAGTATCCAAAGAATGTAACATGTACAAATAAGGGTTAACGAAGCTGCTCCTACACGGATACACTTGCACACAAAAGTCAAAATAGGTAGGGAGAGTATTATCCACCGCCAATTCGAATTATTCCTGTTTGTTGCAGTATCTCAGTGAGGCACACGATGCGTTCTAGGCTAATACTATTACAGTGCCAATAATTTTCGGGTGTGATTGGATATCCTTGCCTCTACCACTGTAATATCGCATGACATACCCAAATTAATTTGATTAGGTTTAATGCCATTCGCAGCAAACTGAATCACAGGTAGTCTAAATGTACCCATTTTCGAGCTTAGCTTCCATTCGTAGGCAAAGATGCCCATAATGTGCAGCAGTTTCTTTCAAATAAGCAAAACCAAAGATATATGGCATTTCCCATTTTCAGAATTTAGAGTTTGAAGGAGTATATGGTTATTTAGTTTGATAAATTCTTTGTTTGAGAGCCTTAATTAGTTATTTTTCATGTGTTTTAGACCAATTTTGTACGTGGAAAATATGCATGTTCTTAAAATAGTTGAGATTTACCTAAAACTACTGGCGGAAATTAGATAAAGGACTACAGTGTGCCAAACATGGATGAGGTTGATTCCAATTGGTTAAAATCTGTAATCACTTAAGGAGACAATTTGTTTTGCAGTAACGAAAAATAAGGAAAAGACTGGGTTGTAGAACCGAGAAAGTTCTTTAAAGTGAGCGTACCTGGAGTCGACATTTGGCCACCCAACTGTCGATGGGGAAGTCCATTAGACTTGGGATAAAAAATTGCAAGCAAGCATTCCAGTGTCCCAGAAGAAGCATCAAGAGAATCAATTTTAGAATTCCAATAAATTTCCCCGCAATGTTCATGAACTAAACAAAGACAAGTAAATTTCAGTAACTTAAGTTAGCACGTCTCACCAGCAAATCGAAGATTTAAATAAATATCGCGTTACAAGATAAAGAACGAAAATGATGACGCAAAATAGGGTCAGCCTACATATCGCAACACATATTTTCTTGAAAAATAGTACTAAGATTAACAAACAAAATCACTCCTCTTTACAAAGGGATAAGTTAAATATACTGTCCTTTCAGTCGGCAAGTTAGTTACGCGTATGGAATCGAAATGTGGAGTTCTTGCAACAGCAATAAGGCATTCTAACACGAAGACAATTGTAGCTATCTGTTAAAAGAAACGAAGCCTGGTAAACATAAGTAGCACCTGATATCTTGGTCTTACCTTTTCCCACTCACCAACATATCGCAAAAGTCGGGACAACCGCAAAAGACGCAAAAGGCTGAGCAGTTTGGCAAGCCTGAATATTTTTAGTGCCTGGCCTAGGAAAATAAATGAGGGACTAATTGATTTTCTTGATCACGCAAGACTCATGAAAGGTTGACGTCCGTGTTAACTAGGAGCATAAATATGACATCAAATCTCGGAGACATACAACGAATGTTGCTAATACTTTCCATATAGAAGCCTATTTCAATATTTAGTGCTAACTTTAAGGCTAAGCTCAATCTGAATGTTATGACTTCTTTCAAAATTTTTCATATATGTTACACATAGTACACATCAAGAATTGGGGAATTTGGGACTCTTTATGATTGCAGAATATGTAAATTATTGAGGTGGGGAATGTGGATAAAAATGTAAATACATAGAAACTGCCTTAATGGGAACCATACCAGCTTGTGCAATTTGCTCGGTGCCGTTGTCAAAGGCCAGAAGAACGTAATCAAGTGGTAGGGAAGAGATAATATCCAACGTGAACCACTTCCGCAGATACTCTCGTGCAATTAATCTCGGCTCCAAAACGATATCATCTGCCATGCTTTCACGCACAAAACCTGCAACAGTTTTTAATTATATTTTCCCCATACTAAAACGACTCGTTCAATGCATCAAAACTTAACTATATGCATACAAAATGTACCTATAGTTGACAGTTATTTATTCAACTATTGAATGAACTTGATAAATGTGTACTCACACTCTACGCAATAAATGCATGTATTGCTCAGCTAACAATAAACCTAGAAATAATAGCGATTCATGGTGTATCATTGTAAATGTGCTTTACTTGGTCTGAGTGAATTGGGTATTTTATGCTAAGAAGTAGTAATTAGACATTAATTGAGCCTGGAATTCTCTTTACGTGGGATGAGAGACCTTTGCGTTAGTTGCTTTGCCGTAGCATTTACAAGGATCATTACACATCAGTAGTGGGTTCTAGATGAGAAGGAACATGGAGCGTGAAAGCACATAAATAAGCCTCCTGAGATTTTTTCTAACACAGAAAAGTCTCCTGTGGCATTTGTTAAAGCTTGAGTCCAGCTACAAAGAAATAACACTGTTCAGGATTGTTAAGGTATTAACAATTGAGTATGCAAAGTAGACTAGTTGTCGGATGTCAATTGTTGTGCATAGAACCTATATTCCAAAGGTGACAATGAACAAGCCCTTTCTTAACATTACCTAGTACCCCTCTGGCCAAAGATGCTTGGAGTTATTCGTCGAGGAATGGTGTCGTGCTTCTCGATCCTACACTGGTAAGATAATGCTCTGAATGCTTCAGAAATGAAGAACATATCCCATTTTCTGTATTAATTTGCCCATATTTTATAACTTGCAATAAGGAAAGAGGTGCATTACAGAAAGGGTTATGGCTGCTTATTTTTATTGTCCAAAAATAACACCCTGTTGGACTAAAGCCATGGAAATTTGGGTCAAATGTTTGCGTCCGCTGCCATTTTTACTAGACCCCATTCAGCTTCGTCCTAGAAAAGGTTCTTGAGAGTTGGTTTGTGACGCTTCTAATTGGCATAACAGAAAAAACTGATAAGAAATTAGAAGTTACGTGGATTATTAATTTCATTTTGAAATATTGACTGTAAATTGTTGCTAAAACTAAGCCAATATATAGTGCTTAATTTAGTCGCACGGGATAGTTAGTAAGGACATGAACGAAATATTTCGTTAACAAATTTGTTCATTTGTGATGTTTTTCATGCTTTAGTAAAAGTTACCGCCCCTGTTGGTTTCTTAGCACGAAAAGTAGTGCGGATGAAGTTAAACAAATAATAAGTACTATACACCACTGCACCTCATTATACCAATAAATAATAAGATATTCTAAAATGAATGCATTGTGCCACACCCCACACACGTAAGTCTAACTATTAACTTCATGCGTAAACGAATTCAGTAAGGTCAGATTATGGTCAAAAGGACACCCTTACAAAGACTACATTTCTAAAATATGTCAATACGTTCTTGATATTTATTTTTCAGAATGTAAAATAAATACTATGTGGGATTTCCAGCAAAATCTGATGGGGCCTGTCGGTGGATAAAATCTACGACATTTAGAAAGCGGAAGGGAGTTCAATTACAATCGGGTATTACGAAGGTTGTACAGGAAAAACAAAATTGATAAGTCAAGGCAAGTTTATTTGCCATTTGGATAACCCAATCTCGGTCACTTTACCAAATCACCAGTGTTGCTGGCGCAGTTTAATCTAAAAGTGACCTCTTATGAAAGCGCCTAAAACAGCGACATTCATCAAATAAGTGCCAATAAATATTGCAGAGGAGTATTTTACTTTTCACATTTACAAAGTGCAAGAAAAACAAAAACTATCTTACACCTCGCGAAACATAGACCAACTTAACATTGAAATCCGTGTTTGATTACATGCTGAATCACAAAAGTAGTGCTATTTTAATCTCCTTTTGATTATAAAGAGGAATATGGACCGACTTAGTCGATGTTGAGTGTAATTTACCCTTCTCTTAGTTTTTGATGTTCGAAAAATCGGAAACAGTTAAAACTTCACTTAATGGCTTGACTTTTACCTGTTATTTATTGGTTACATTTGCTTAGTTTTTTAGTTAACATCAATCGATTTAACGCGGAAAGTTTAAAACAGACACCCACTTTGGCTTAATAAATTGCCATCTGAACGAGAGTGATTATTTAAGCTTCGAGAGTTTCGAAGCATACTTCTGCAGTATGCAGTGTCTCGGCTGAAACGGTTTGCACAACTAAAAAACACTACAACATTTTTCAATGATTGAATTAATCCATTTCATAATTATTTCTACAAATATTGCATTTGTGGTGTAGTTCGTAAACATAGCGCTAGACAAATTGTACTTCGATAAAATGACATAATAGGCATATCTACTTTAAAATATATAGGTTTACAAGCAAGAGAGGATATATTATCTACGGATGCATGTAATAAATAATATTTAAGCATCTGTTAAATATGTTTGTCGCAAACATTTCTTTACGCCATAAACTAACCTGTTCTGAAGTTGACCACAATATCTACGAGGAAAAGGGCATCTGAACAGCAACTATAACACAGCCATACAGGGCTTCGGTAGCGCAGATTGAAGGCAATCGCTATAGGCAGACTGACGAGGTTTGCTATCAGCAAAACCAGCATTGTTATGTTCCAGTAAATTCTGTTATAAAATACAAAACTTTGTAGAACAAGCCTTTAACTCAATAACCAATTTTGGGGAGAAAAACTGATGGTTAACTTTAAGCAAATTGGAATTACGTACCTTGCGTGTTCTAAAGACGATGATGTCATCAAAACTACTACGAATTTGGTAGATGAGTGGAAAAAAAGGGAAGGAAAGCTTTAGAGCTTAATAAACAATATAATGAATCAAGGAACAAATTGATGGCTTTTATGAAACTTGAGTCTAATTTTGACTTTTGGGATCATATTCCCAATTTAAAGGAATAAGGTCTATTAATTGGAAACAGCATTACGTCAAAATATGTCATTTAAACGATAATCGAAGCCTCAATCCTTTTAAAGGCGTAGCACTTTAAAAATATTTCTAAAGAATTATAGCTTGTCCAACGGAGCTTTTGCAGGACCAGAAGCCTACGGGCTAGAAAAATACTTTCACCAGGCTGTAAAGCTGCTCTTTATTGTCAAATATTCTGCGATTTATCGCCATAATTTACCATAGTAATGCGGTGTAGTTGCTCAGGAGTAAAAATGCACTGTCTAAAATTTGTAGTTTGTTTAGTATGACTTTAAAGATGAATTAAATGCACAAAAAATTGGTTGATTTTTACTGTAAAATTCCGAACCGATGTCTTCTTTCACATCCTTTGATAGAGCTAAGTTTATATATTTTAGATTTTTTTCACCTCCAGTAAAACCAAGTAGTTTTATTAGAACAGTAGTTTTAGGCGAACGGTTTTGTAGAAGGCAGGAGATATTGCACAAAAATGACATTTTGCTAATGTAAACGTGATATTTCAAGTTCAGATAAGTAACACCTAGATATGGCCTTTGGGCTCTCCTTCATCATACAGTTATATCAGGAAATTTTATGCCTATTGTAATTATGTCACTACAAAGTATCTAAAAAGCATGTGACCAAAGTATTCAGATTTGTTTTTTAATTTTCAATAACCAAGAGTCACATATATCATTTCGCACAGATGTAGATGCTACTACCAAAAGTATGCACATTGTGTATCCCTCCAACTACTGCATAAGAAGAGCACAGAACCGTATGTCAAATTCGGTCATGCAGATACGAAATTGAGGTTATTCTGTCACCCATTATAAAATAAAAAGTACAGCTGTGTTTTGTCAAGTAAAAAGGTTAATTACCAATATATTAATGCAAATCGTTTAAGCGGAGAAAAAATAAGTTATTTGGAGCAGACAGCTTAAAATGCGCAAGTACAATGGCAAATATTTTTAAACAAGTAAGAAGAAAATAACCCTAAAAGCATAAAAAGACTGCAGCATTGATTATAACTTGGATAAAATAAACCAGTGTATTAAGAGATGTGCGCAATACTAGTGGATGATTCTAGGGAAAATAATACCCAAAAAATTGAAAGTGACTCCTTTCTGCTCGGAAAGCGTCAGGATCGCAGAGCTACACCGATTTGTCTTACGATCCTACTATTTTGTGCATTCGATCTTTTCTGTACGACAGCTTCCAAAAGTCCCGCATGCAATATTAAAATTTATTTTCCCTACAAAGCAAAACAATTTGAAGAATTTTGTTGATTTTGTCTATAAAACATCAACTTTGGACAGTAAATAAAGGACCCTGGTGAGGACTGCATCAAAATTTTGCTCTTTAGGTTTGCAATAAAAATTTGAACGTTCATTAGTTTAAGATCGTATTAGTTCACTTGTATCGTTTTGTAGAGCCAGTCGATGCGCGTATATTGCAGATTACACTTTATACCTTCCCAAATTTGTATGAAATACTGTCCTGAGTTCACCCTAACTTCATGTTTTGGGTATGTAATGAAGCTTTATTAAAAAAAGATTGTTAGGATAGAAGAATTTCTTCATTTAGTTTTAGTAATACACTTAATTTATATTAGTGCAAGCGTGAACTTTTTTCTAATGACAGAAAAGCTAATGCTGGATAGTCACCGCCAAGGGAAGCCTGCATTGAATTCACTAAAGTGGATAGTTCCACAAATAACCTTGTACGCAGCCTACGACATATTATAAGCCTGGAATTATTAGGTCGCTGCGCGTTCCTCAAAATTATCACTTGGGAAAGCCAGATATTATCTTATCTCTTATTTAACTGTCCTATGTGGTATATATTAGCTACGAACTGAGGACGCAGCACGTGAGAGTTACTGTGAAACCGTCAAAGAATAGATATCCTACTTTTTTATAAATGCCTGCAGTGTAATGAGGCGAAAAAGTGAAAGTCCGAAATATACATTCGACAGTGGTTGTTTATGATACTCCACACTACTACCTCTTTGAGAACAATTTTTGCAAAAAGCTAAATGACTACCCAGAATGCAACTTTAACCTGGATGTTTTTTGCCGACAGAAGAAATTACTCGAATAAAATTAAGCTAACGCTGTCCCAAGCTCACCAGCTGCTACTTTCACCCAAATGGAGTAATATCTAACTTCCTCTAGTAGTAAATAAAAGTTATTTTAATTTGGTGCCTAATCACGCTTTAATGGGTTTAATTCATTTATATTAACTATGAACAGTTTGTAGAAGACGCTTGAGTGATTCCGCTATTTCTAATGCTATAAATTGAATAATTGTAAGGATGTTTTTGGAACTTTACTGCCTAGTAGGGAAAGCGAACAATGTCCTTGTTTTCCGAGTGGATGTATCCGCTTGAAAGCCTCAATGCTTTTGTCCTGTGCAGATAAAAGCTACCGGAGACACATGTCATAGCTAAGTATAAGGGTCGGAAGTACTATTTATATCTACACGTTCAAATATTATAAAAATTGAGTTAAAAGGGTTTTGTGGTGAACAAAAACGATTGTTTTAGTAAGTAATATATTCCTCAGCAAAACGAAAAGCAAAAAAAATTTTCATATGTCTGAAAGACAGGAATAAAGTTGCATAAGGCAATCACCTTTGTAATCAAAGAGATTACAGTTGTGGGGATAAGCGATCATTAAAACAGACAACCAGTATTAACCAGGCAAAAGAACAGTTACTTATTTGCTTAATAAAAATTAACCACACTCAGTGAGTGTGCTTTTACAGGAGGCAAAACGACCCATCTTTGCACCGAAAGAACAAGCAATTTTGTTTTACTTAACACAGCAGACCTTCAACCAGAAAGTCCACGGTTGGGACCCCTTCAAAATGTTAAGAGAATTCACACCTCTCGTGGCAAATAAGTGTTTGATGAAGCATTACTAATGAAAATGTACAAGGGAATCGACTGCAATTTTCGTACTTACTTGAAGCAACTATATGGGTGTATGATCCACACATGCTGGTTAAACATTCTTTGCTGCTCCAAGTGCACTGCTCGTTTGGTGCCGAAAAACTTGAGGCAAAGTTTGTTGTCATCAGGTGCGATCATGGCAAATAGATGCTCCTTGATGCTAGTCATGCTGCTGCCGAGTTGGGAGCGCGATTTGGGCAGATTGGTGGGTATGGATTCAGAACTGGTGAAATGCGAGGACACGTGACGACCAGCGAAACTATGTCGCTTCCCAATAACCTGAGAAGCTGTTCGGTGTGGAGAGGAGTGACTTGATGTGGGATTGCCGAGGAAGCGGTCCTCCCATACCTTCGATGCACGATCCATATGCAGGTGTCCGAAGTTGGCGCGTCTGATAGTGGTAGTGGCGTGAGTGGGCACAGGGCCACCGCGTTGGATGCTATCCTCGTCCGTGGACATGGCTTGATGGGTGGGCCTAACTTGGGGGAATGTGTGCTGACATGCCTTGTTTAATCACCTCGGCTGCCACCTACTACGTAGTCAGGAGTGACCAAACTAGGCGTTTGCCACCGATTGGTTGCCAATCAGGCGACATTGGATTGGTTCAATTTAATGGCCCACTTAACCCACGTGTGCGTGCGTGTGTGGCTAGCAGTCGTGACCATTCCATTCATTGCTGACAGTGGTACTAGATCCCGCGTCACTTAACTGCTGTCCACTTGAGGAACACACGTTCTCCCATCAACTACAAGAAACATCATCACCTCTGCTGAGAACAACAATTTGAGAGAGTCACTGCCAAAAGCAGACCTTAAATATCCTCTTATCGCTCACACTGAGAATAGCTGCAAGCAACAAGCAGTGCGTATCCAGAATGCTCTATTCCTGCATTTGTTTAGTAGACGTGGTTCCCAAAGTGATAAGCACTGGTGGGCATTCGTGTAGTCATAAGCAATGCCGGCATCAACAACGGAGAGAGGTGCTATGTCGCATTGCGTTAGCATGGACAAGGGAGGTATAGCAGGATGGCTCATCACAGAGCAGCATGAATTGACATTGATATGAATGTAAGAGAGGAAGCCTTTCATGTTTGCCCTACGAGCCAATAGAATTTCGGTTGCGAATTATTTCCAATATTTCCCAATGCTTAGGATGGCAGCATGCTATGCTGGCCTCGTTGGTGTGGAGAGTTCAAGCGTTCTCAAATCAAATGCACATCAAAGCAGTGCATTCTGGTTATCGCGGCCTCAATTCGACATTTCCCATTTATTTCCTGTTGGTGATGCAGAGCTGCAACGAATCGAAATGTAAGTAAAAGGGAGAATGGAGAATGGTATTGCGCGTTGTGGATGGGTTGTGCTGAGGTAACTGCTAGCAAGTAACAATTAAGGATATTTTATATTCAGACATAAGTGCATTCAAAGATAATAATTGCTGTAAATAGCTATTTAGCATGTAATTAATGTCGGAGGAGTGAATAAACAACGGTTGTAAACGCTCACTCTTCCAGTCGCAGATGTTGATGGGATGAAGTAGTTGCGGAAAGTGTCCTCATTATGAAGCAACAATGCTGTGATTAACCACATCAGGCTTCGTTGGAGGTGTTTGGTAATCTGTTGTACGTGAACATGCCAGTATGATGAGTTGAGTCTTCTTTGAACAGCCACTTATACTGTGCGCACAATCACTCAGCCCAGATGAGACAGCAACACGGAGGCGTCTGCTGCAGCACGTGCAATTTGGATCAAGTCTTT
>NW_020170571.1:15178-21710 GCF_000524195.1 Echinococcus granulosus | reverse complement strand
GATAAAAACAATTCAACTCTAAATTTGCACACCTACTTAGACTACTTTCCTGCACTGATCTTTGTATGCATGATTAACATTCCACAAATATATTTTCCTAGACTTTATGGTTTAGATTTTGAACACTTGCAAGACCGGCTTATCATATGTTACAAATAAAAGTTAATATTATACCTATGTCCTCATTCTATTGATACTCGCATGCACAATAAGCAACTCTTTTCTTTTGTACTCATTGAAAACATGAATTGCAGGTTTACTTGGCGGATTGTTTTCGAAGTTTGTTCATGATGATTACAAAATCCTTAGCCGCGAAGGCGACAAATTTGGGCAGTACTAAGTGGTTGCACGTACACTTAGAATATCCATTTTGCAAAATCTGAATAGCTCGTAGACTTGTCCTACTGTTAACTGTAAGAGTCGACGAATTGATATGAGCAGGAAAGTATCCCTACTATCCGTTTTAACGTGTGAAATCACCCTTACATAGAGTTAAATTAATTGGTTTCATAGCCTTACCAGCAAAACCCTTAAAGGTGATTAGAGCTCGCACAGGTTTCCAACCAAAATGAAACATTTATTTGCCCGTTATGGCACTTTCAACAATTTGTTAAGACATCATGCCATGTTATTGGGAATGCTGCCTTAAAACAACCACGATAATGTTTAAAGTTATGCTGATTCCCTATCGTATCACTGTGATGAAGAATTCGCTACAATTCGAAGCAGTTGGTAAGGCAAATCATCGTTTTCTTCCTCCCTTACACGATAGTTACGCCGATTATGCATTACTTCCTTCATGGGTTAACCGTTAATAAAAACGTTCTAATGACGATATTACATTAAAGTTAGTGTGATATATATATACGGCAAAAATGTAGCAACAAATATGCATGAATGATCACTTCATTTCAATTCAATGGCAAAATCCTGTCATTTCTCTTCTAGTTAGTTAATATTTTTTAATTGTGGAGAGTCAAAGACGGTGCTGACACAGTTATTAAAAGCAAATCCACTTTAGATAATGCGGCGTAGGTAAAGTGTGCTAGAACCCTTTAAATATCAAATTTATAAATTTCACGGATATCAGCAGTAATTAGTACAAATTTTCCGCTTGCTAAATATTCAAGAAGTGAGGTTCTACAGACAACACTACTTGATAGGTTATTCAGCCCAAGATGTCACCTGAGTAATTTCTAAAACTATCAGCATTAAAAAGGAAATTTCATTGCGATTAAATTGCTTCATTAACTGCAATCACTGTCATTTAAATTTAACGGATTGCCTTTTAAAATTTTAGATTGGTATGTTAGTAGTCGAATGACAAATTAGAAAATGGCATTATTTTTCATTTGTGAAACTGTTATTCAACTGCATAAAGCATGGAATCGGATCAACTCGATAGCAGATACATACCCCAGGCGAATTCAAAGAATATGTCAATGTCTTCACGGTACCTAAATAATACAAGTAGACAGCATTTGCTAAATTTCTAATTCCTTTGAAAAATGCAAAGTTGTACTTGATTTGGCCTATTTTCTACATATCCGTATTTATTTAAACTGTCAATGCGCAGAACTTAAGTGTTGGCGCCTTTGATAAATAACTACAAATGGATATAGATCCTTTATTTTGACACCTCATCATACGCATTTGCAAACCAAATTTAGGGCAAAATTGAGCCGAGAAATAATTTCAGAAATAACATCTATATTCCCCATTAACTTGCTACTTAATTACTCCCACCTTAAAGGCAGTACTCATCGCTATAGTGAGCGAGCAGAGCACTGTCCATCCGATCATTTTAGAGCTTTGCAATCAACTCACACCCCCGCTGATTCATGTGGGATATTTCACTTTCAGCACAGGTCTTACCAGAGCAAAATAAAGTAAGAACAAATTCTTTCCACAAAATAAAAGTAAAAATTTGCATATATCTTTAAGATGTTCAGTGGAGCATTGGAATAGCATCATGACTCAATCATATATGTCGAGTTACCTGTTTTTTTTGCATCATAAGCATCTAATCGTATCGAAAAATGTAAGCATACTGCAATAGATTATGCTAAAAACTTGACTTGAATGATAGAGGGAGCTAAATCAAGGATAGATTTACAAGAGGTGGATCGTAATGATTGATGCTTTGCAATAGATATCTATACGAAATGTCATGTTTAAAATTAATCTTAAGTATTCTTGATTAATAACGTCTTGTATGCCAAATGCATCATTCTACTCAGTTGTACGCGAAAAACATCCTGTACGCTAGCCTATACTTAAAGACTGGGCTGTAAATTGGGGAAAATTTCGGAGAGCTATTTTGGTTGAAGTATTAAATTAATTAAAAGCATCTTGTAAGACTCTCAAGCAAAATCCTTTGCTCACAGAGGGTGTCTCATTTGTGCACAGAAAGTGGTGTTATAGTCAGCATTAAATACTTTGCTTTGTAGGATGACGTAGTGGGATGGCAAAAATTGTACTGTTAGCCTACAAAAGAACGGAGAGGCTATTGACACGACCCAGAGGCTATGCCATTGAGCGAAAGTACAATCTGATGAGACTTCTGCACCCGAAAGATCAAATGCAGAGCTTAACAAACTATCAAAGCAGGGCAACTTAACTTACAAATTAGCATTTTAGTAAATAAAAAGGTAATTGAGCCAAAGCAGGCTGAGTTTACCGAGGTTAGAAGTGACTAAAGAATTAACATTAACAAGTTTTTTAACCATTATATAAATGAGTGAGTATTTTATCTTAAAAGATTAAAAAAAAAAATAAAGCGTATGTCAAACACTGTTGCATATTTCCTTTAAACAGTAGTCCATTTGATCAAAGCATATTTTAGGAGGTTCAATCGCGAAGACTCCAAAGGCGAATAAAGTTGATTTTTTCTACTTTACGAAGCGTAAGCATAAATCGAGTTTAAGGTTAATATTAATATGGCACTTTTCCCGACAACATGAAACGCGTGCAGTGGTTAAGTTGGAGCGATTTTTTGGTTGCTTACACATAAGCGCTCCTTTTGGCCACCCCTACCTCTCTAGCCATACATCGTCCTCTTCAAAAGAACACGCATGGAATCACCGGGTGTAAAACTGAATTAGGGGGTGATCAAGTATTTGTTTAAAGCTTCCTTCACTCAAGGTGTTATTTAAACAGCCGTGCCATTTATCTGAATGTAGCAACAAGTACTAAAAATATCACAAGCACTCACAGACCTGATATTTTAGTAAGATGAAAGCAGACATAATTTTCACAAAGCATACATTTATTTATCTTTTTATTTGTTGCTAATTGCAGGGGAAAATAGGAGGTCAGAAGTAGTTCCGTTAAATGCATGTAGTATGAAAAGTCCAGTAGCATATCGGTCTTGAACTCAAGTTCAACCACAAATAAAAGATCACAGCAAAACCCATCAAACAAAGAGAAAACAGTTGATTTTAACTTGGACTCCTCAATTACCGAATTCGACTTTTTCCTTCCACTGTAACAGAGAACCATAGAAAATCCTACCGCCTATAAATTTATATTGGTCAGGGCACTCAAGGCAATGCAAAAGTTTATTTAAATGTTCTTCCAATCCCACCATAGGAGTGCTTTGCACTAACGTGGGAAGTGTTGGTAGTTTGATTTGAATCCGACTAGCAATTATATCGCTGAATCAAGATACACTGAAAATGTGGTGGATAGCATGTGTAACCTTCTCTAAGGGCCCTGCTTGTGAGAGTGAAATAAATGCTCAAAGTTCTGTAAATACCTTCGCATTCCAACTACGGATAGTGCCTCAATAAATAGCAGGAGTGAACGGAGTAAAGTAGCCTACATATTTGTGTTGGCTCTAGTGCGGTTGAACAGGTTATTAGGTAGCTCCAATTAGTTACCGCATCCATGCTATATACTTAAGGATTAGCAATAAAAATGTAGTACAAAATTATTAACAAACGACATCAATGCGAGGAGTAGGTGGTAAACGAGGTACCAAGTGCACTTCCATTTTTCTCTCATATGCTCTTTGGTGTTTTAAAAAAAGCCTCTAATTGGCATACCACGTGCAAAAAGACGTATGAACGAGGCTGCATCACTGCGAATATCATCAAATGTGTCAAGTTAATAGATTAGACTTTCAACTATTTCTGCACAGAAACAGAAAATTTGGCCTAATAATGAAATTGCCTCTCAGAACTTGTGTAATGTCACTTTTTCGATTGTGACCATTTCTAAGGAGACCGTTTACCACCCTGCCACTAAATAAAAGACTTCACTATGGTAAGCCATGGTGTGCAATTGACTGCGTTGCTCTAAATCTGCCCAGAGTAAAAGAATACATCTTCCGTTCACACCCTAAATCTGGCATTCCTATTACAACTCGTCTTTTAATAAACGTCCATCGAAGTGGACACTCCTTCGTCTCAAACACCACATGCCCCGGGGCCCCAGGATTTATACATATTTAGCGTGCAAACTATTTACTGACCACGCCTCCGTAGTCGTTGCCAACATTCAACTGTGTTTGCTGCAGTAGCGACGTAAAGGAAGTCCCGAGATATCCAAATCTGTGAGCCCTTTCATCTCATACTTGTGCTAAGTATCAAGCACTGCCGATGCATAGCTCAAGTAGCAATCAACTGCCAATTGCACAAGTTATCGCAACTTTTAGCAGGATAACACCCCTGCCAAAATTAACAGGCTGTCTAGTGTTAACCACTGTCCATTTCAAGGTACCGTGTAGTTCCGATGGGTGTGGGACGTTAGTGACCAACTGTCACAGCAAATGCTGTGGAATGATCGCTTAACCCCACAGAACGGCATCGCCCTAGATGAAAGAATAAAATCTGCATAACAACTGAAAAGCAAACACATATATTGAGAGCGAAAAGTAAAGTTAAGTGATTCGAAATGTTATAAACGCTATCTATTTGAGTAATTATAAGTAGAAAAGATGCATTTACAATTTCGTCAAACTCGAGCAGAGTAGACAGGGTAGCTAGCTGCTATCGGGCTAACTCAAATTCTCTCTTATGCAGCCGACCATCAGTTTCACAAGTGTAAGGGAATATGTTTTTTTTCTGATTTGTCATTCGATCAGTAAGATAACAGAATAAATTGTACGGAGAAGAATTGATAATTAATCATGAATGATAGTCGTGTTTGCAGTTGGTTGAAATTATGCTGTTTTTTCCTTCAAATAACGATAATTGTAGGAACCACTGAGGCTACGCTTTCGGGCGATCACCGTGTTGGGCGTCGTTATATTTCAAACCTCCTGTGTCTACAAATTTACATGGTAGAGAATAATTACCTGGATTTCTGCCGGTTTCCATGAGATTAATAGCTTATATAGCTAGATATTTCGGAGACATTTCATCCACAGAGTAGTATTCAAACAGGTTAAAATTCCTCTGTCTTTGACTTTCAAATATTTGGAGTAAGGACTACGTGGAGGAGAAATGATAGCAGTTGGCAAATGGAATGAATTGAAACAGGCACTCATATGAATTTGTTGCTGCAGTATTTCTACGCATTCTATCCTAGGAGTCGCATAAACGTCCACATTTCTTATATGTGCGCAATTCCAAGACTTCCACTCATAGTCAGTAAATTTGCGATCAAAAACTTTTTTTATCCAGGACATTCGCTTATCCACCTCTTCAATGGCTTTGCAAAAATGTCATTATTGCCTTGATGTTTGGTCACAGGTAAAAGAAAATTTGTACTTACTCAAAGCAAAATTTTTAACTATGCGTTTGCGAAATCACAATGTTACCAAAGAGATCATACCTTGAGACAGCAACATAATTAGTTGGAAAAAGGACGTGAAGCGCATTTGTGTTGTGGGATTCACTGTTGACAATTCGGTTCCAAGCGTGAAACCCGGTTTATTCGTGACAATGAAGATTGAAAACCGGTGTACAGGTTAAACGCCGCTTTCATGTAATACCATCAATAGAAAGTTTCAATTAATGGTTACTTTATAAATGAAGTAATGTCAACTCTACAGAACCCACCACGTGAAGTAGGGAGGAACTCACAATTCGCTCAAACAACTGCTTTGAGCTATGGCAAATTCATGGTCATGGTATTGTGAAAAGGACATCATCATAACTTTAGGCATTATTGTCACTGTTTCGCAACAGCATTTGCTGAATTATGGTGTAGTTTCAAAACAAATTGTTAAAAACTCAGCATGAAGGAAAGAAATGTTTCCTTTTGGCTGCCAACCTGTGTGAACATTATCTACCTTTCAGAGTCTTCATTTACACACTTCAAATGTGTGTTGATTCGCATGGTGAGACAGCCAACGTGTCTGCCTCGCATAAGTTAAGCAGGAGAAGTACTTAGTCCTGCTAATCAAGTCGTCAACTCTTGTAGTTAATAACAAAGCAAGTTCACAAGTTGTTTTAATTCTGCTGACACACCCATTCCAGGTGGAATTCACGACCAAGTAGTAGTGCTGTACAAGTTTGATTCCTTCTAGATCGAGGATTCTTGAAAGCTTGAATTGTTTTTATCAAAGACGGATATTTGGTAAGGT
>NW_020170571.1:7891-15078 GCF_000524195.1 Echinococcus granulosus | reverse complement strand
TTACATGGGCTGATCACCCTCACCACTGAGACTGACATTGTTTGAGATGATAGAATGCAGTCTGCATGAATGTGCATATAACGAAAAAAGTTATCAAACGGGAGTAGTGAATTCAAGGGATGGGAGGAGAGACCGCCTACATGTGATATCAATGGAGAGGTATGAGGGGACGATTGAAGCAGAGGCTTTGAGAATCGACGAACTCAAAGGCATTCTGCTTTGGTAAGCGCGCAGCACCAGTATTTAGTAGGTGCATTAAACCGCACAGTTGGCATTCCAATCTGTTCGGGTTCTGGGATGCAGAAGTTGGAATATATGTGTATAGAAAACCGTTCATTCATTCAATCATTCATTTATTCTTGACTCATTCATTCATGTAATCATTGACACCTCATTCACTCAGTCATTCGCCCTCTTGTTTAACTCTTTTAATCGCTCGGCTACTTTGAGGAGTAGTCTTTATTGTTTGCTGCGCAAGGATTTTCACTTCAATATTTCGAACATGCAGATTAATTTTTAACGCCACATCAATTTGCAGTCGGTGTACCACTCATCCATGTATAGCTGTGCTGCGTGAAGACAAACATCATGTAGCAGCTTCAAAGAAGCAAATATTTGTTTAGGCAGCGAAAAGTACACACACGGGAGACTGGTGGAAGAAGCACTTATCAGTTTTCCATAATGAAACTCATAGGTTGATCGCTTAATTCAGTGAAATAGTCAACAGCCATTTGCTGAGACTCGCTAACTATAATTAAGCAAATCATTGATGTACTCTCCATGTCGTTTGAATTCAAAACCCCTCTTCGTGCTAACAAAGCTCTTTAGCATTCGCAATGGCGTTCCTGGTGATGTGAATGTCTTATTCAAATACACGTCTGCATGTGTTGCAACTACTTCAAGGCACTAATACCTACTCAACACCCATAATGGAGATATCAGTTATATCATATCAAACATTTTCCAGAAGTTCCTGTTGTACTTCATGCGTGAAGGAATTCACAGCGACTCAGATACCCACAGTGATGTACGAATTACAACTAGTAGACTCACATATGTCATATTGGCGTAGCTATGGCCTCTTGATTTTCGCCACATTGGATGACTTATAGCCACGGACATGTATGTGGGCAACGCACATGCAGAAAGTAACCATTCATGAATTCATTGCGTAGGTTCTTTAGCCCCTCATCCAACATACCGTCTAACACTCTGTTATTCATGCACATGCCCTAGGTGTTGATTAATCAACAATCAGAGACTCACGCAAATTCTGCCATGCTCCTTCCAGGCAAAGTAGGCTGCATAGGCAGTGTCATTCGTGTCCAAGTAGAGTAAGAAATCGGTCAATTCACGTATCGACTTGTAGTCATCCACGTTGATGTACGAGTGTGGAGGCAACGCACTTTCGTAATCGTCTTTAAAGGCACCCAATACAACGGGAATCATATCGTGCCTATAAGTAAAAACCGGGATGAATGAGTGGCAAGAGAGCTCACAAGCACAAGTAGTCAAACAAATTCAATAAAGAAACAAAAAGAACCTAATCCTTACATCGTGTACGGGTGGCTTTGAAGACCTCATATATTCAATGTAGTGAACAGAAGCAATCTAGAAATTGCGTGTATTTTGTCAAAATTTACTAAAAATGATAGAGTGCGTGGTAGGTCAGGAATGTGAATTTCCATTTTTCTTCACAACCCATCAATGTATCATAATATGGATGATAGGGTATGCAGTCATTTCAGGTGGCATCCATGATGAAAAACAATCCACAAACTAAACTCATGCCTCACGCATCATACATTACGTTAGGTGCCCACGTCTTTCTGCATGTCCCTTCACGGTTTGCTGTAGAAAAAGTAAATAAGTCATGTTTCATTGTAGATGAGAATGTTGCGGGTGTGCGAATTATGGGGTCCCTTTTTCCATATTGCATTTTATGCTACTCAAATCACCTTCCTCTGATACTCTTGTCTAGATACCCACCTCTTAGTTACCAGATACCAGCTACCAGTTGATTTTGTACTGCTCTGCATAGATTGCCACTTCATTAGTCAGACAAAGCATGACATTTCTCTTTAAATTGAAATGATGGAAGGCTGGGAAGACCAGTATGATATCTAAAGCGGGACTTCTACATTAGGGCTGGTAAGTGGGCTACTTTAGGGTGGGACTGGATAACATGTAACATTACGCACTGCAGAGCGTTGACATAGACCAATTCCGTTATGTAATTGCGACAGTTGGAATTCTCGAAGGAGAGGTAGAATTTGTAGTTAAGTGATAGGAAGTGAAATGCATTGATATTGGGTGGAAATTGCTTATGATTACGGCCATATATATCTACCTACAAAGTAGAATACAGAATATTCTGATGATTCAGCATTATTGCAAACAAAACAATTGAGCAAAAGTGCAACATATATCTACCATGAAACACACGGATCTGGGGTGATTTGCATCGAGGAAAGTCAAGAATGGAGGCAATGCACACAGCTGCTGACATAAAGTTCTATAGTATCGTGGCACCAATACCAGCCACTACTGTGAGTTCATACTTAGATTATATGGTTGGGACTTACCTATGATGAAATGAAACAAGTATTTTACCAGAACTTCCAATGTTATCATTCATCGGTTTAAGAACCAAGTTCATAAAAACGGGATTTGTTCCTCAACGGGTCTGTCTGGTTAATGCTTTGATGCGTCGCCTGTCAATGTTAATTGGTTTAAGGACGTTAGCACTAAAGAAAGTCTTATAGGGCAGCATGTGCAAGAGAATGCTGGCTTATTTCGTGTACTCGACTGTGTGCCTCAAAATGAATGCCATGTTGCATCGCCTAAGTCGGGTTGCTTTGAAATATTGAGCTTCCTTTAACGATCAGTGGTATGTAGGATGGTGCCAATATAAAGAGCATTATATTTCTACTTGATTTTAATTACATTGATAAAAGTTGAACTGACCAACACACAAAAACCTTACGGGAATGAATCTGGCGACTGCATTTGCATACTCTGCCCTATTATTCGACGCGTGGAGGTTGGACACTGCCCAGGCGATCAGTTTCCTTCTTCTCCAATGATGAGGGGGCAGTAGATGCACATAACTCTTGGATAGCATGAACGCAGTCTCCTCTGCGGTGAATCTATACCGCGGATTCTTGTTCTGCAGGAATAGGGAGTACACAGCGGGCACTGGAGACTTGGCCATGTACGTGATGACGAGATCAATCTTTATCAAGAAACGAATTGTGCACCACTTTCATTTTAGGGTAATTGCTTGATTCAACCGAAGCAATTTGCTTATAGGCAAAACTAAAATGCATAAGTGTGAAGGAGAAATCCATTCAACCAATGTGTGCAATAAGAAGCTCACTTAATCACATCCCCCTCCCTCATTGAAGTACCCCCTTGGTTTTCCTTTACTGTGTCTCTTTTTTCCATCTTCCAAGTTATTTGTACAAAAAATCCCCTCCATTCAATCAAAGCTCTCAGGACAGGCTGTGTATCAAGTTATTCCTCTTCCCCAAGCAATTCACCTCCTTTCGCCTAATCGCCTTCTCCCTTTTGTCCTCTTTCAAATTATTCTCCTTCCGCTTAACGCAATTCCTATTTCACATTACTGATAGTGGCGCAGATGTTATGCACTCTTCAGTGTCTCATATAGTTAAATTAATTGTTTGTGCTGGGATGTCGCAGACGAACTGCGAACAATGATAGACTAAGGCATCAAGAATAGGCATAAATCGCATTACCTTCTTGTACCAGAATTTATCTTGATTATGCGATGGCGCTGTTGGGCTTCGTAAACAAACGATTGCAGCAGTCATCAACAATCGCATAAGTGAGGGACCCGGATGGCATCAGGACATTATTATTAAGTGGCATCCTGCATACAGTGAACCAGGGTCTACTTACATGTTGGACTAAAATATTTTGCTGGTAGAAGTAAATGCAAACTTGGCTAAAATGAGGAAGATTGAGAAATTTACCAATAAAGAAAAGAGCACCTTGCACATCCTACTGCGTGCAGCACTTCAAACACGGGTCGCCTTCAGTCACACCACAATGCTATGCTAGTGCCATACACAGGTTCCTGCCCACATCAAAAAGCCCAATTCGTCCAACCTTAAGAAAGGGTTCCGTTGGAACTGCACGATCCGATGTGTTATGATCACTGATAATGGCAATGAACAGTTGCCATTTGAAAAGGACGTAGGGAGATTCGCAGCAGCATGTGCAACATGTGTAACGAATGGAGTGGTTGGGTTTGAAGCAAGGAAGTATATGCAGTCTGTTCTGCAGCTGAAAATTTGCATACCATTTCTACTAGTAGGAGTGTCATTAAAAGAACAAATCATCTAACTGATGGTGAGCCCTCTCCTCTCACCGTCATGGCAAAAATGTTTGTGATGCAGCTACATTGACATGGTAGTTGCACCAAATTCAAGAAAAAATACTGAAGAACTGAGAAGTTCGTACAAATCCACACATCACTCACTTGCTTTAGGTGTGCCGGCGAGAGAATGGGTGCATGGAGAGGACTTTCTCCTGTCTCGAAGACAAGGAGAACTCCTCGTTTCTTGAGCCTGGTGCTTGTTTTTAAGGAAAACGAGTCGGAAAATACGGCTGCATCGCCTTGACTGAGATTTTGGGTGGTGTCTATGGAGATGCATTTGTAGCGACGGCCATCGGAAGTGGTACGGTGAAAGAGACGCTTTCGGTCGTAGTAGATGTTTAATGGTCTTGTCAATGGGAAATCGGTCTAAAGTTGGAAAGTTTATTTGCACATCAGGGCCGTGGTTTGCCACAGCAACATCCAGAGTAGACGCAGAAATTATGTACGCCTCAAAGTCATTTTAAAGTATGGTTGTGGATATAAATGTAGTAAAGTTGTTGCTAAGGTTTGAAGGCACTT
The DNA here is from genome assembly GCF_000524195.1 of Echinococcus granulosus. Lineage (NCBI taxonomy): Eukaryota > Metazoa > Platyhelminthes > Cestoda > Cyclophyllidea > Taeniidae > Echinococcus > Echinococcus granulosus. The sequence continues at coordinate 10,157 of NW_020170571.1, read as the reverse complement.
TGATTTATGATATTGCATAGCTAGTAGTCTCGAGTACGCATGCAGAAAAAGCTGACAGGCGATTGGGAACCTTATGATATTTCAACAACCACACAGTTGATTTCACAATTTAGAAGCATGTGAAATGGACATCATTTATACTAGCGCCAAGAGTGACATGGGCGGGCGTTTTGCTAACTAAGGGTGACTCAGTGATTCCAATTAAACAAGTAACATTTCGTGAATTCTAATTAAAATTTTTGAGCAGGAGCACACATTGGTGCTGTTAACGTGTTGTCATTATGGTTCTCTCAAAAGGGCAAATAAGTGGGAAAATGAACACGAATATGATGCTACCTATTTTCAGGGCGCTTAAAATGCAGAACACAGTGAAATGGGCATCATGATTACACACGAGACAATAAGATGCTCTTCATTCGAGTGCACGCATAGAAGGAAGGAATGCAGGAAGCCGCAATGCAACATACCTTATTGGTGGCAAAATCAGACATCCACTCCAACTGATCAATCAGGTGGTGATAGGGGTGTAAACTCGAAGTTTTGGAAGAAGATTCAACCGCAGGAAGCTCGCGTAATGTCCGCAATTGTCCATTCAAAATGCCAACCCAAAGGAGCGTTAGCATTGTTAAAACAGTAGTAGCAAGAGCAAGAAGCAATACTGAAAACCCAGCGTTATTCATCATTACAGTCCTTCCAGTGCGGTAAATGCAGGAAGTTTGTACGCATACTTATCAGGTGGTGGCTGGTGGAACAGGACTTATGATTGGTTAAACCCATAGCGAGTGCTTTGAGCTATGCATCCTCATTTGAGCACTAACCACGTCAAAACGCGGTGGTTTTAGTCTCAAGCTGTTCTTTATGCTAAGATGATTGTCGTTTGGTTTCACATGAGCCAGTGTTGCGTAGTCCGTTTTCAAGGTTACAAAAACCTTATTCCCATCTGAATCACGCGTTTTCTCCGTGTCAACTCTGCATATTGATATGGCAAATTATTGCCTCGGTAGAAAGTACATTACCTAGCATTATACTGATATCTCATTAACATATTTACCAATGATCTACAGCGGCCGTTAGCGACTATTTCACTCTGCCACTTCCGTCCCATCTATTCCGTATTTCCACTTTCACAATAGTCGGGTCATTTAGTAAAATCTCAGAATCCATAGCCAAAAATTAATGGATACATAAGGGATTGAGGAAGACGCGGTATTTTTGAAATAACCTGAATAGATCAGATCACAAATTCTGTAAATTCAACATGCATGACTGCAATGGTTAGCGAGTCGGGTGATATGACCAAGATGCTTTCACCTCATATGTCATAAACGCAAGGTATTTTTTCTTTCAATAACTCATCATCATTTTAAAATGATCCATATATTGGCTTTTAGATAAAGCAAGTAATAAGGCACGGTAGATTACATGACAAATAGATGGAAATATTGATATGAGGTCAGTGAATTAACTGAAAACGCAAAATAAACCTCAGTGTTGTCATGAGTGGGACAAAATTATGGGAATACGATGCACTCTACTCACTGCGTTAAGAGGTGAACGTTTGTAACACCTGACTGAAGAGCGACACAAATGTATAAAACCCATTCTCGGAAAATCCCAGCATATTACACCATTGTGGCATGACATTTTAGATAAAGTCCTGTTTAACGTCACCCAGTGGGCCTTCTTGTCACAAACTTAAGCTAGGCTTAAATCAATCCCAATGAATGACAAAGAAGACAATAAAATGTCGATTTCACATTATCCTGTAACTTCTAGCGGGATATCGCTTCTATCAATAGCAGTGCAAAATTCTAATAACTCGATTAATTAAAAAACTCCCACTTTCGTTTTTTTATTCATTTCAACATTTTTTCTTCAAAATTTTTGCCCATATTTCCATCAAAACAGACATTCAAAGCTACATGGTGACAGCAATGTTTTAATTAAGCAATTTTCAATCGCAATAGTAAGTTATTATTAAAACAGACACCTACAGCAAATTAGGCAAAAGAGAAGTTCTTCATTTGCTTAGTGAAAATTAACCACACTCAATGAGTGTGCTTTTACAGGAGGCGAAACGTCCCATCTATGAACCGAAAGAACAAGCAATTTTGTTTTACTTAACTCAGCAGACCTTCAACCAGCAAGTCCATGGTTGGGATCCCTCCGAAATACTAAGGGGATTCACACCTCTCTTGGCAAACAAGTGTTTGAAGAAGCATTACTAATAAAAGTGTACAAGGGAATCGATTGCAAGCTAATGAGG
>NW_020170571.1:0-7791 GCF_000524195.1 Echinococcus granulosus | reverse complement strand
TCAATATTTAAGTGACAATGCAGGTTCATGTCCTGAAGTAAGGCCATAACTCAGTTACTCCTATTAGAATGACATAGTACTAACTACTTCCTTGCACTACTTTAGCCAAAATACTAAATGCGAGTGCGTATACATCTACTAGGGCATTACTTGATCACGATCACCCATTTTGGCAATAATTCACTCATCGTACACTATGCCATACCAAAATTTCCACGTGCTTGGCAAAGCGAATGGGATAATTTCTGGTCCAATTTACCATAGTCCAACTCTTACATTACGTCTTTCCTCCTTTACATGTACGGTAAACTAAATGCACTTAACCGTGCTTTGAAAGATCTGAGAATCCTATTTGTTTCCTGGATTCAGCTTGTCTTTGGCGCTTTTGTCAGTGAGTAGAACAGTGTTATTGACACAGTTATAGTTCCATGATTTGCCCTGCGACATTTCGAGTTTTTGATCATTCGACTAGCCTAGCAATGCCATAAGGTCCCCCTCACGTCACCCGCTACACTACTTAAATTTCTAGTCATTTGGTATGTTGGCAAATCGATTACCCACACTGTCACTCGTCTCAATACGTCTTCTGGAATGATTCCAAAAGGCACACTGGCTGTACAGAATCTCGGTAAAAATAATGCACTAGTTTTGACAAAAAGCACTTTCACACAAGTCATTTCAGCACAATCATGGCATACGAAAAGACGTTTTGATTTTGCTTATTTACTCGTTTTAAAGGCCAAATTCCCAAATGTGTTGGACAGGCCAATGCAGCTGCCTCTTTCGCGAATCTTGACATGGCATTACTGCAAAATGAGGTGGTTCATAGTACATGACAGCAATGGATGCAGTCACTTAGCTTTACAAGGTCAGTACTAAAACTCTAATTTGAGCAGAACAGCTCAAATATGTTATGTCGGCTATGCTATTCGATGCAGCATAAATGCCACTGTAAATCTGGATGATGCGTTGAAGAGTGGACAATGTGCCGCTGGTGCGCCTACACAATTTTGTGCGTAGCTTACTCTATTAACTGCCGATGATCTATAATTCTCTCGACGCCTTATTTCTGGCCTGGTTATAAATAACAAAGGAAAGCGTAACCAATTATTCTGACGTGTCAAAGTAGCTGTGTCATATTTGTAAAAGGAAATTTTTTCTCTTGTTATTGTTAAACATGTATTCTAATGCCGAAGGCGAAATCACGGCCGATTGCTAAGTGATATAATACAATAAAGTTAGTAGGTGTGATGATTGTTAACTTGGTTACCGAATAGTGTGTCTAACCTTATACGGAGTGGTTTAATGGTAAGCGAAATTCACCATTTTCGAGAAATGCTTAACCTGGAGCAGAAGCAATCAGGTAACCCATTTCTAGTCTGGCATCGCCTACTTTTTCAAAAGAGAATTTGATCAAGCACTTTTATCTAGTGTGTACATCCTACGATGAAGATCTCATTTCACTGTTTTGCCCATTTCTGCTTTTCTCATGGTAGCTGTGTGTAGAAACACGAAGCGACTGATGGATGACGATGTGAGCACTGCTAGCATCACGTCAGAAATGACAACCATCCAATGCATGGGTAATATTTTGAAAGTGACGCAGCGATTCCTCCCAGTTTTCACTGTAACCAGGTCTACCATGATAGTAATGAGGTTGGATAAATCAAATCAGTTAACTTAGTGATTCTCGTCACACTTTTTCATTCTCAATTAAAAACTAGCGACACAGGTATGCTGAACGAATCAGTCACTACTACTGGCGCTATGAGGTCACATTTGACACTAGTTGTAGCATTTCTGACGAAGCAGTATCGTGCAACGTCTAAAATCTATTAAGGTAGGAGCTAAAACTCGCATTGGGCAGCTAAAAATTAGGCAAACCTGTTTTTTATAAAGTAACACTTCGTTTCGACATTGCATTGTCGAGAAGAATATATGGTGAATGGAGATCTGACTAATGTGCTTTTGCTTTGTGATATCAGCAAATAATCACCGAATTTTATTCACCTGAAGTGTCTGGTGTTAATAATCCTCAGTATCCAGATGGAACAAATTATTAGGGCATAAAACTCCTTAAGAGTTTGCAGAATTATAATGCCGAATGCCTCAAAAACTAACATGATTATAGAGCACGCGTCATATGCAGCTTTTCCTTATTTTTGAAACCACAATGTTGCATTGTACACGCTTGTGAGCAGTATTGAGCAGTCGCTTTCATAAATAACCGCTAAGCCTTTTCATCATCCAAAAGATATTAGACATTCCCCAAAATAAATGTTACAGCATCCATCCTTTTTTCCAGTCCCATTTACTTCAGTAAAAATGAATTAACACTTCGCTTTACTACTCAAAAAGACGGCACACACCCGTTGATATTTATCACAAAATTAAGCAGAATATAAGTGTAGTGGATGCTGAGATATATATGTCCTGCTACATAGTACCCCACAGTGGTCACCAGTATCTACTATGTGCTCGCCTGACGTGGAGCCGTAAAAGAATACCTGAGCAACTCCACCCTGTGGGCCAATTCGTTTCACACTTGAGCTAAGTATCAGCCAATCTCAATGCAGTATTGAGGTAGAAATCGAAAGTAGATTGCACGACCTCCTGCAACTTCTAGCGAGGCATCATTCCTACCAATACTAGCATTTTGTTTACTAGTCGATACGTATCATTTCAGAGCACCGAGATGGACTGACGTAACGAAGCAAACTCCACGAAGTTATTGATCAAACCTCAGAGATTATCAGTGATTTAGATGAAGAAAATTAGATTCGAATAAAAAGAAAAAAGAGAGCCTGGTTATTAAGTGAGAGTGGTAAATATATGGGGTTGGGGAGAGGTCGTCTGCGGAGTTGGGAAAGGAAGAACTCAGTGGCAGGCTGCTTTAGCGAAAGCACAATTCCTGCATTTAGGTTATGTACGAAGCCGCATGGTCGACAATTTAATCTAATCGGCCTCTGTGATTGAGAATTTGGAAGTCTGCGCCGAGAAAACCATTTATTCTTCCATACTTGCATTCACCCATTTATTCCTAACTTATTTACGCTGTTATTCATCCGCTTATTAACTCATTTATTTATTCAGCTACAATGAGGATTAATTTTATTGCATGCCCTGTCACAATTATGCATTTATCGTCTAGTATGTGCAAACAGAGGAAACCGCGTTGTCTAGCGCTCACTGCACCACTCATTTTGGCATAGCTGTAAAACCCTTGCAGTTGCTCTCTACCTAACACTGTCAATGAAGCAAGCTTTTTAAGCTCGTCAACTCTGTTTGCGGCACAATTTAGTATTAAGGCAGAAAATATGTTAGCAAAGAATAGTCATTATGAAGACTTTAATAGACAGCAGAAAGCAAAGCCTAAGCATCGGTTGTACTGTCACAGCACAGCTTATTCATTATGAAGACCAACAGGATGGGTCTATTGACTGTCTGGTGCCATGTACAGCAGGACCAATACTTATACCAAGGCAGAACGCCTATGAGTTCTCCGCTTCTCAAAGCCTCCTCTTCGACAGACTCCTCATACCCATAGAATGATGTTATCTACAGTCGATATCTTTTCCCTACCCGCCTTTTTTTCTACTTCAATTTTAATAATCATGCGTTTTTTACCTTTTTGTCTATACGTTGTTCTTCTATTTCAACCAATGTTGACCTCAGAGATTTGACCAATCAGTACATGAATTTTACTGTGCTACTTAACCGATAACACTCCACCCTCATCAGTCCCACACGGTACTTGGAAATGAGCTGCACCAAATAGTAAACCACCTGTAAATATTGTTAGGAGCGATGTCCTGCAAGAAGTTTTAGGAAGTTGCGCAACTGGCACTTCATTTTCTACCTCAGCGGTCTGTTGAGGTCGGCTGATGCTGGACTCATGTCTGAGTTGAAGGAATCACATTGTTAAGATGCTTAGGACTTCATTTATGAAAGCATGTCAAAAAAAACACCCGATAAAGTGTTGCTGATGACTATATTTGAACTTAAATTTAAATATTTTACATAAAATTAGCCTCATTTTGCATCTGGTGCAGTCAAGTTTGATTAATTTATGCTGGTTCGTTTCGAGAAAACCGCTAAGACACCTACAACCATGACGGCTTTTCAAGTCAAGGGGATGCCTTCGAAGTGTAGATGTCATCGAAAATTTCGCTCAAGTTTCCAGACACCATTTGCAATGCTAACTCATAGCCTAATGTGCAGACAAAACTTGCCCACATCTCTTCCGTTGAGAAAACGCGAAAATCAAAACCAGACGCGGCACCCATAACTCCTCACCATTCCACATCAATCAAAATGCTGAATGCGGGTGTAACCACATTTACCACGGGACTACACAATAATAAACACATTACTTAGGAGGACATACTCAACTCAACCCTCATGACCAACTAGACTCGATAATTCCTGATTCAATTCATCCTAGTGAAACATTTACACTACAACTTTGGCCCTGTGAATGACGGATAATCTGACTCACTCAATCTTATTTTGAATAATTTGAGTGCCAGATTGCATCCCTGCGTACAATTTATAATGCCTTTGCAAATTAGAGGAACGATTTTGGTTTTATGCTCATGGTTTCATGGTTCTCATTGTAGGCATTTTCGACCTTCATAGAACCGACTGCCACAGCGATATCATGGAGTCCTCCCCCACGCCATCTGAACAAATAGTTGGTTCTCTAGTCCTTCGGCGTGGTAGTAAATCAGTTGCTTTCACTATTGCCCATCCTCCTGCACAAAGCTTTATTTCGTATTCCGTAGTCATATAAACTCATGTAGTTACAGTTATTTTGAGGGAAATGGCGGCATAATTTGACAAAAACAGAGGAAATCTTGTGAATTTAGCCAATAAATCGTTTTCAAGTTGCACATTAACAAATAAAGTGTAAGTTGTTAGGATGGCAGTCCCCCACACAACATATCATCTCGATATTTGATTGTTCGAAAACTACCTAATTTTAGATATGTGGCAAATGCTCTTCATAACTGAATTCAAAGAAATAAAGCCGGTTGTCAAAAAAACAATTATTCCCATTTGTGATTCCAATATGTCGATGAAATTAAAAAATTTGACTTTTAATCACGCGTTGGCACTTATTTAATTTGGCTACACTACTGCGTAAACTGTAAATAAAGCATGTTTATTTACCACATGAATTTTAAATGCACAGGAAACTGGACAAATCCGCTGCTTCCTTCTCTGCATTCAGATTGATAGATGACAAGGCACAGTTAACATGCCATATTTTAAGGAACCCCATTGCTGTCCGTTTAATTCAGTGCAAAACTCATCAACATCTAGTGCCGATATGTACAAATTTTGCACGTATTTTGTAAAAGGATGGATCATCCTTGTTGTGGCTTACGAAGGCAAGACCAGTACTGAAGTTAAAATACCTCTCCTTGGTTTGTGGAGTTAAGTGGATTACGAAGCTCCAAACCGGCCGAATAGAGAGTGATTCGCAAGTTCGGCACAGCTATAAGTAATTCCTTTAAGCCAAAAAACAAATCTGTTTTAGTCAAAGGTAAATATAAGTTTTTTTCTGATACTCTGGTTCATGATTGCTTCAGTTTGTACTACTAGTGTGCATAATCAGGTGGTAAAGCAAGCTTGCACTGGGCATCTGCAGTTGTATTATTTAAAATGCCACCGCTTATATTCAGTCCTGTAAAATGGCACTTTAAGTGACCATTTTTATGTAGAAAATGATTAACACCAAGTTACGCATTACAATCTCCTAATCACATAAATTTCACATCAACTGCGTACTTGTGTGGTTATAAGTAGCAAATCGACATTGCGAATGCGTCGAATTTGCCCAGGATACTGGGCCATCTATACAGTCCAACAACTTTTTCACAAGCGGTGAAGAACATTGTTTCCCACACTGTCACTTGATCACTAAGAAAAGAGGCTAGCAAGCGTGGTGAAAAATAGGTAAAATTGCATTAATTTTAGTCGAATTTGCAGTTAATCGAAATCATTTAAATTTCAAAAAGTTTTTCTCTCCACGTGTTTAGAAAGCTATGAGGTTTGTAGAATAGACATATCACGGCTTTGAACGCATTTCATCCGCACCACAGAAGTAAAAGTAGAATGAACTTCTCATCCCTATATCAGCATTGTCTTTGGTTCCCGAATTTTTAGGGTTTTAACTACATGGCGGAAAATTGAGTACACTTGGCCAATTGAATGAAGTAAAATGGTCATTCATAAGCATTTGTTGCTACGGTATCTCCAAAAGAATCATCCTCGGCTTCTCATTAAATTATCCATCCGTTTTACTGTGCTCAACTCCATCAACTTTGTTTTGAACACCTGTTTTATGCAATGCAATCGCTTATCTACCTTTGTCATGAATTCCACAAACAGCTCATTCTTGTCTTGAGGTTGTGAGCTAAAAAACTCATCGAAATCTTTTTATTATCCTTAAGATTACGCAGCGTGACAGGCAAAAATATCTTTTACCTCAATGTTAACATTTTTGGCATTTTTTTGCAAATCTCACCACTGCCTTAAAAAATTTGCCTTGAAGCGGCAGAATGATTTGGTAAGGATCTGTCTCAGTGCTAAATTGCATTAAGCCATTCACTATTGACGGATTAGTTCTGACGCTGAATCTCAGAATATTAGCGATAATGAAGATTGACAAGCGGTGCCCTGGATGAAATTATCCCTATGTATTACCTTCATTGGAAAATTTTGATTAATTGCTGTCTCATAAATAAGGTAGTATTAAATCTGCGTAACCTGTCATATTAAGGGGAAAGCAATCAAAAATTTATTTTGCACCAAATGCTTTGGTTCATAGCCGCTTTTTCTGGTTGCGTTATTGTTAGTAAAGGTATCATTGCCATTACTTAAGCATAACTATATTTGTTTTAGGGCAGCATTCCCTAGATTATATTTTGTTATTCTTACACTTAAAAAGGGGTGGCATTGCGTAAGGGCACATTCCATTTTGACCGGCAACGTGCGTGAGTCTTCATTGCTTCTGAGTTTTGTTAGTAAAGCTAAAAAAATTATTAATTTGTCAATTTAAATGAGGACAAGTTTGCTTGCTGATACAGATAACAATTCTACCCCGCATAAGTTAAGCAGAAGGAATACTTTTTCTGCAAATCATCATCAACTCTTGCATTGAACAGCTAGGCAAGTTCACGAGTTTTTTGATTTCGCAGAGACACATGTTCTAAGTGTCAGAATTAACTTAAGTTAACGGTGTATTTGGTAGATACGTGAACAAACCTAAATGAAATCAGGACTGTCAATAAACCTTCTTTAACGTAGACCAGTGTACCATAATGTGTACAGAACGAAATGTAGGTATACCAGGTATTATTCCTGACCAAAAACAAGTCACAAAATAAACTCGTGCCTGACCCATTATGTACCGTGTTACGAGCCCACGTCTCTACGCGCGCGCATATTTGGTTTACAGTAGCAAGAACAAGAAGCTAGTCAATCATTTTAAGTTAGGAGTTTAAGGGCCTGTAAATCATGGGACCCCTTTTCCCACAGTGCATTTTATGTAACTCACATTACTTGCCTCAAATAGTGATGTGCAGTGGTTTATTCCAAATTTGATTGCATGAATGTAAGGCTGTGTATCGTAAAGCACTCGCATTGAGATTACCCAATCAGTTGACATATTCCGTCTGCTCATATCATGGAAAGTAATTGCACAAGCAACTTGACTTTGCCACAATTGAAAATCCTGGTCAATGATTAAAACTAGGCTGTTTGCATTGTCGTTCATCTCAGCTG
>NW_020170572.1:89000-111604 GCF_000524195.1 Echinococcus granulosus | reverse complement strand
GGGGCTGCAGCTGCTTGAGAATGGTGTAAATTGCCATAATAAGCCAAAGTAGCGATGTCGGAGAGATCGTAGGCGATCTCGGGTTGACGGCAGTGGTGGCAATAGAGCACCGAGAAGCTGAAGGTTGTAGTGTCGTGTCGGTTCAAAGATGACACATGGTCATCACCTTTGCCGCGTCGCACTCGTTTGTGAGGAAATCGAAGGTTACAGTGAGGCAGAGACGAAAAGTTGGTAAATTATGCAAAGGTAGAATAAAATAATCGGCGGGGTAGATGCAAATAATTCACAATGAAGCATAGAGGAGTACTCAGAAAACCCCAGACCATGGTAATAAGCCGTAACTAATCAAATAATCACATTTGCAAACTAATCATCATGAAGGTGTCGACGCTAGTAGGCATGACACACTACGAAGACACTTAGCTGAACTCAAGACACAGCCTGGCCCAAAATTCCCTCCTATCTTTCTCACGATTTGCCACTGCAATTCTCGTGGAGAAGGATGCAGTCGGATGAACGTCAAGAGTACTTCAGATCTGCCACATCGGTTTACCCACCACCAGTAATTTACTTCGGCTAGCTCACGAGGACGATTTTTTCTCTATCCTATGCGTACACGCTAAGAGATATCTGTACTCCTTCCACGCACCCACGCAGTACTTTCTGCTGTGTGATTGATAAACCTTATATTCATCTCCATTTTAATGAAAGAGCTTCCCCCAGTCTGCTTGCGATCAATTTCTAGACTGATACCCATAATAAGTCATGAAAAACCACGAAACGCTAGTTGATAATAGCAACTCTGCTACAATCAAACGAAGAGACGAGAAAAACATGAGGAAAGGTAATTATATACAATTTGTTACGATAAGCGTCAAAAAAGAAAAGATAAGCCACAGTGGCTTCAGGGGGATACTACAGTCCTACGTGTTTTATCGGCTTGCTTTTTGTTCAATACGAGAAACACCTTGCCATCTCAAAACACATCTGAACGACCTATTCTTATAGCATGTCACAGAAGGGATTATGCACTCACAGAACATGGCTCCATATTCACCACAGCCCAGATGGTTTACTGTTTCATTCTCATCGATACACGGATTGTCAAGCTGTATAATTAACTCCTTCATTAAAAATACGTGCATTTACTTAACAAATAAAATCACACGCACACATCAGCCTAAGCGTTGGGCTACTTCGCTGTCGATACTGTTGTTCACATTCTCCTGAACATGGCGCACTCAGCGATTCGACGCTTTCGTCTCCTCAGACCAACTCCTATCTTTCAATTATTCACCCTTACCCACTTCAACACAACAACTCGTCGCATACTCATAGATGCGACTCCACCAGTCGGTCATCGCTGTCGTCCTCCATCCAAGACCAGTACATTTTGTCCTCAATACTATTAACTTTTTTACAGGTTAAGGCTTCACACTGATGCAAATTTAAGCAAAAAACACTGCATTTATTAAACCAGCGTGATGGTGATGCGCCGGCCGTATTTCACTTCATGTAATGGTCATTGCAGCCAGTTCCTCATTCTTTGAGGGCTGGATGAGATGCAACTGATTTGTATCTACTCAAGACATTGTCATAATTATATGTGACTCAAAAACGATTTGCAGTCGCAGTTGTATTGAATTTATTTCTCAATCGCACGCCATACCTCCTTTTCGGATGCTTGCCATCTACGTGGAACAAGAGGCATGAATGAAATGATTGAAATAATCGGCGAATGGCATTGCAAGGTGCGCTGGTGAAAAGCACAAATAGTAAATGGCATTTCAGGGTGCATCGACAAAAGGCACAAATGAGCAGGGGATTGTGACACTTGTTGCAATCAAGAAACGTTGCCATCACTCAAATTGTATGTCTTCAGCTGATGCAACTCAACGTAGTGTATGTCGAGGTGGCTCGGTAGGGCGACTGATTTGTAAGATAACTCTCTCAAAACCAAGTCAAGCATTTTCCGAACTAATTTAACCCAAATCAACCCTTTATTCACCTACATTGGCCTAATCTGGTCTTAATTCTCATAATTTGTACATAGTGACTACATTAACCACAGCATTAATTGCTGATTCACATCACTTACAGCTGTAAAGTGACCGTACATTCGTCAGTGACGACGGGACTGAATGCGCTGTAGCCTTGTGACTATTGCAACTTTGGGTGATAATCATTCAGTGAAGACTTTTCCCCTTTCTCTTTCACGTCAGTCAAATTAATAGGAGCGAGTGAGTGGACGAAATAAGCATAAGCCCAATAGGCATTTCTCTTATGTGTGTTTGTGTAAACAATGGCTGCTTTTTCCTGCATTCGCCTAAATTAGTGCTTGAGCTGCAGTGAGCATGCTGATGTTGCTACTATTCCTCGTCGACGTTGATTTAACCAGTTTAACGATTTGTCAGTCAGCGACGGACTCACAAACGTCATTGAAATATTGAGCTGACCTGACTTGTGATTGCAATGTGTGACAGTCAGTTGGAGGTTAAATTGATGTGCTGCGGGACCAGCTGCTTTCACTTCACTGGCATCATGGGGAAATGATTTCCATTTGGAGATGGCAGGATATCAGGGAAACTGGCCTGATTAGTCATTTAACAAGAAGACATTTCTCTTCAAGCAAGACATATGATATAAGAAACTACACTGTACATTATACAATGGAGCAATGCTGACTTTACTTTTAGCTAAATAATGTAGACGCTGTTACTTTGCAAATGCAGCGTCAACCACCCAATGTCAAGAGTTTTCCTAGAAATTCAACTCACTTCAAGCTTTCCTTCATCCACATTACCCTAAACTGGTCTTGCTTGCAATAATTTCTTGCCGTGACCACACGTAGAGCACAGCATAGAAAAAAGATGCGCATAATAATGCAGTGTCATGTCTTGCAGACCAGTTGCTACTGCAACAGGTTGTGTTGCTGTAAATACAATGTTCCAAAGCGAGCCCACTAAACATCATCGGCAAAATACGTGGTACATGCGAGACATTCCCTACATCCTCTCACAAGCCCACAGCGATAGAAAGGACCTTGCAGAGTCGGATGGACAGACGAACATGACAAGAACAGTGGAAATCATCTGTACAGAATGAGGTGTTATTGGACCAGGAAGGTGTCAGGTTCTGTGATAACCTAGTGGTTCTCGAATCATTGGTGCAGACAGTTCCACACGAGTCACATCACCAACTAAACAATATGGGTGAAAAGAGGCACTTGACCCCTTGAGCATAAAGTGATGCTTGCCTTCGCTCTCCTTAAATACACCTAATTGCAGCCGAGTCTGCCTCACTTGCAACAGTTTAAAAAGGCATCACTTTACAAGCATCACATTTAAGGAAAGAGGAGGCGTTGACATGATGGGTCCTCTACCATCCACCCAGAGAGGAAACCGGTATATTCTGGTTATGGTGGACTGCTTGATGAAGGTAGCAGTGGTAGAACCCATGAAAGAACAGAACGTTGGAGCAATTACTTCGCCTTACTTTGATTGCAGAATTTGTGAACGCGATGTGCCCTAAGCTGCGTATAACGATCAACACACAAAGTTCAAAAACGGATTTTTTTGCTAAACTATTCAGGACATTTGAAATTTAGAGCAACAAATGGCACTTGGATATTCACGAAGTAATGGGCGAGGAAAAAGACAAAATTTTGCTTAAGTTCTTTTTATTAGAGTGTTTTGCTGTGGATGTGCAACTGGACATTGCGATTTAGGTCTTCGTCCAATCCACTTAAGTACGGAGCTACAACTTATACATCAGCTAGCATTCCACTGTGTAAGGTGCTTGCCTGCCACATAATAAGAGTACCAACCGATATTTCCCTTTGAAACACGGCAGTAGTATTCTACAATGTCTCAGATTATGCACTTCGACCAAAGAAGGGATTAGGCAAACTTTCAGCACCTCATGGGAACACATGCGACTCACATATCCTAGACAGCTAAATGCAGAAACGCATTGCATGAATGCATTCAGCAATTGTCATGTTTGTTAAATTTTCTCGCTCTGCGTTTTCAATGCCATATTTTTTTAAAGTAATATGGTACTTTGACAACTTTGATTGTGGAATGGACATTGGTCCATGCTAGCAGCGTTCCACTACTTTTGCATGTTAGTAATGTGTGATATGTCATACCGCTTCGGCTTATTGCAAATTCAGAGAGGATTAAAAACGTCCACATTTGCCTAAAAAAAATGAGCAACGAAATTGTTTATAAGTGATAAAAACTATTCAAAAGATACACCCAACTGTCAGCTGGTAAGAAAACTTTTAGGCAGTTCAATTGTACCATTGTAAACATTTTTAAAGTGTTTGAATTGAATTTCATAGGCTCTCTCGAAAAGCTAATAATATAATTATTTTTGGCAAGATAATTTTGCTTACATCTAGCTCATTTGCCACCTATACTAGATCAAAAGCAGTTTTGCTACCAACTATGAAAATTCTAGAAAAAAATTGGATAAAATTTAACCCTTTTTCTGTATCAAATAATACATGTTTTGTTATGGCGGATTATATGAAGGTCTGGGCCTTGGTGTTGGCTTGGTAAGTGAGGCTTGCCTGCCGTTTGTATGGATTTGTCTAGGATTTCGATTAATGTTTAGGGATTTAAATTTCTTTTGTTTACTGGGGAGTGTACAATTATGCGTAGATTCAGATAGTGGTTACTGTGGTTCGCTGGTGCCACAGTTTCTGTAATACGTGTGCTTGAATAATTGAGTGCTGATTTGGAGTGCGTTAATCTAGCCAATGTGTTGTTTTTTTCTCATAGTATCCTGGTCTTTACTAATTCTAGTGTTTTCAGCCCTTTTTGAGCTGTGACGAGGGGAAAGGAGTTGCATTTTTGCACATTCATTGTCCGCGTTTAATTTGCTTGCAAGAATACGCATGCTAAAATGATAGGTTTACCACTTGAGAGTATTTGAACCGTTGCAGCCGAATTAGAGTTAACGGTTGAAGTTTTTCGGTAGTTATTTCATGAAGCCGCAAAAATTTGATGCAAAGACTTAGGGCTTAGTCTTTTGTGTTTAAAGCATGTAGAAATGAACTGGAAAACTTAATAGACAATCCAACAATGGTATAAGGTGATTCACTGCGCCTCATTTCGACCTCATGCACATTGATGACTTCGAAGATGCGAATTATCGGCTAGTGAAGTCGTCATACGTGAAGGCTTGCTTTGTAGATAGCGCTTCGTGGGACTTCCTTCACTTTGGTTGAGTCAAGCGGAAGATGCTGTCATTAATGAGAAGAGAGAATGAACAATTGCATGCCAATTTAGATGACTGAATGAAGAGGCTGGAGTGCTGCGAAGAGTAAAACTGGCTTCGGTGCAGTTCAAATATCTTTTTAAAGATTGGATTAAGTAATGTAAAATTAGTAGGCCAGAGGTATCAGGAATGCCAATTAATAGTAGGTGCAAAACAATCGAGAATGCGTTTTTAAGGCTGCTAAGTTCCGACGCGTTTTAGTCTTGTGACCTCGTTTTTCCTTTTTGTGTAAGAATTTATTTTCTCTCCAGGGAAGTATCTTCAACAACAGCTAATCAGGAGTGAGATGGGATTGGCTATAGTGGAGGTAGAATTGAAGGCATTCCTGCGTGTAGACAATTTTGTTCGCCTTCAGGAAGGGTTCTGTGTCCCTGTTTTTCAGCTGGATTGGGTAAGGAGCGCATCTTCGTACAGTACAGTGGTTGGAGTTCCCAAACAGTCTGCATCCTTTGATCAAGACCTTCATTGTTCAATTTAATAAAACGCTAGTCATATAGCGCTCCATTCAGAGGATCAGAGATAGTGAGTCAGTCTCATGGCTCCGAGTATGTGCGAAGAGGTGAATGCACAAACGGTTGCGTCCTAGGCGGGACTTCAGAGGTCGGGAAATCAATCGCTTCCATCGTTCACTTTCTCTATCGTGAGTGTAGCTGGTGTCTCGATGACTGCTGTCCGTTAAAGGTTACAGTAAGCGTTTAGCCCTCGCCACCATCGCCGCATACTTCATTTTAAGAAAACCCTTAGTTTGCCGGTATGGAAAGACGTACTTTGCTTTCTTGGCATTTATGCAAGTTGGTTAACTAGTTCAACACAGGAAGTGAGTAGGAAGGAGGTTTTTTGGGCGCCCTCCGAAACGGCATTGGGAACTACCCAAATGATGGATGCCTGTACACTCACTGTGTCATTCCTATGCATAAAATCAAGCTTTTTATTAATGAAGAGATGAAAATATAGCTCAATGTGGTGCATATGGCTGTATCGTTGGCACTGCACTATGCCACGTCTGGCTGCACCAAATCAACCGAATACTCAAGGTCAGTAGCTTAGGCAATGTTTCAAAATGGGTCAACTTGACAATTTGTTAGAAGGGCATGACTTCTAGATCAGCTCGCCAATGCCTATTGTTTGCGCTTATTTAACTTGCGAATTATCAGTGAAAGTTGACCATTTGCAACGTGGACTTGAAATACGTCTGCAGTCTCGTCTCGTCGTTGCATGCCATGATAAAGGACAATTGACAGGAGGATTGGCGCGCAATAAGCCCAGACACAAAACAATGCGGCCATTGCTGGTAGTTCTGATTTGACGATTTCATCTCTACGAAGAATTTTGTCAGTAATCATTTGGCAGCAGCATTTGCGTCTTCACGCAGCACCATGAGGTCACATCGTGTCAAGGTCAGCATGGCGTCAGTGATGATCAAAGAAATGCTGTGGCTGCAGAGCTCCTATTATAATTTAAATTCATCACTACTAGATTGGAAGTTCATTGCACTCCAAAGGTGCGCAAAATAGCCACTTGAGAAGGAAATGGAAGGCCTTAGTTCAATTAATGCCCAACAGCTTTGTCACTTTCGGCATTGCCTACAGCAACACTTAACGTGATCCATTCCAAGTGAGTTCCAACTATTGGGTTGTGAAGGTGCTGTTACAATGCGAACGAATTTCATTGAAAATAATTCTCCTTGGTATCACTTATTGGAATGCAACCCACACCAAATACTATCTTAGGAGATTTGTCAACAAATGTCATGAGAGTGGGCGTACGTGATAAGCTGCAATGAGCAAGTGGCTTCATTCAGCAATAAAATCGAGGACCTGACAACAGCACTTGGACAACACTAGAGTTGCAGCCAATAGGCCTGTCAACCATGCTTGTGCTGCCGCACGACCCTCCGATCGCTGTAAATAAAGAAACATGGAAATTGCATTTCTCACTGGACAACTTACCGCATATTTTCTTGATCATCATTTTAATGCAGCTTAGGTGGGTGTAATGATCCCCTTTATGCCACCAAATAGGAAAATTCTAGGCATCCATACTGAAATAGACCATGCCAATTAGCCCCCTCACAAATACCTTAAATATGGCCTTGTCAATTTGTGGTTATGCCATGCCACGCACAGATAAGCCTGCGTAATTTTACACGAAATTGAAAACAAGGACTTAAGAAGAGGGATCTTGCATGTTTCAATCATTTTAAATCTCGGTACTCAAGGCCTGACGAAAGGAACTTATTTAGAGTGTGGCTTTGATTATTTTGCTCCAGAATGTGGCTTATGGATTGACGCGATCACCTCTGTTACAGACGATCAAGAGAGGGTGTCTTCACCCACCACACTTCTCACAGATGCCAGCACCATGACACGTGCGCAAAAGTCTGGCTTTTCATTTCATACACTCATTTGTCAGTGTTTCACCACTGCCAAGACATGCGGCTCAAGTAACTTAATGAGACTAGTGTCGCAAGGCTTAACAATAGTAGGTGTGCGCTAAAAGCATGTAAAGGCAGCTATTACGAATTACGATGTGGTGGGTGGATGGAGTGATGTGCCGTAGGCAGGATGCGAAATTAATGTAACAAGTGAATGTTATGAATAGTGCACTCCTCAACCTTCGACATGCTCGGCATTGCACAGTATCACAAACCTTAAATGAGATTTCAATGGGGCAAGATAAACTCATATAATTGGGTTGAGGAATAAAAGCTATGGAGGCGCACCATCTGCTCCATTTTCCTACTCTGCCAACATATTTGCTTTTTACTTTCAAAACTTATCTCTGCCAGAGCCGATTCACCGAAAGAGTCTGGGGTTGGGGTAGGCTTGCCAGTCAGGTCTATCATCTGGTGGAAATTGTACTGTGGCTAACATCGTCCCACCCTGAATTGACCCCAATCATGTCATCAAGGTTGATGTTAAATGGCAGCTTTGCTTAACCAGTCATTAATCCCGCCGTCGATCAAACCTTATTTTATCTGCCATTTTGCCACCATCTCTCTTACAACACAACCAAGTTGGGGTGACCGGCCGAGTAGGTGTAGGTGGTGTGGCAATTACTTAGCCCAACAAATCACCTTATTGTACTCTCACAATAATTTCGACTAGATCAGCAAATAGTGTCTGCAGCGTGATGGCTCAATTAAATGTTGGAATTTGGTGGCTTTTTATTTGTCAGATTGCAGTAATCATGTTCTGGCAAAAGCTGAATATCTTCAGAAAAATAGGCAAATTAACCCCAATACACCGCTGTCAGTGCGTCAGGGTATATTTCAAGCCAGCCTCTGCCATCCATTTGGTGTAAATAAGAGACTGAAATCAGGAGTTTCACAAAATGTGAGGGTGTATTCCACCAAATGTTCGGTAAAGTTGTCCGTATTTTAGGTTACAGTTGGTTTTCAGCTCAATGTACAGAAATTGTAGAAACCATTATTATTTCTTTATGAAAATCACAGTAACACCAAAATATTGCCATTTATCAGGTAATACTAAGGAACCACGAAGGAATGGGACACACGTATGGCTCGCATGCACGTAATTCGCGTACGCAGATGTTAGTTTGATGGTACACAATGCCAAAATTTTATGAATTTGGATTTTTTAGTAGAATACTATGGTTTACCTAAACTTGGGTGAAATCAGCTCAATAAAATAACCCAGATCATGTGATTTGAACGATTGTCGCCACTTGCAGACAATTTAATCACAATGGCAACCAGTCATGAAATAACTTTTGCGAAATGACGAGTTTGGTTTTCTGCTCACGAGTGCAGGCGATGGAGACGAAGATGACTGCTAAGCTAAAGTCTGCGATAAACA
The DNA here is from genome assembly GCF_000524195.1 of Echinococcus granulosus. Classification (NCBI taxonomy): domain Eukaryota; kingdom Metazoa; phylum Platyhelminthes; class Cestoda; order Cyclophyllidea; family Taeniidae; genus Echinococcus; species Echinococcus granulosus. The sequence continues at coordinate 102,500 of NW_020170572.1, read as the reverse complement.
AGTAGAACTTGCACAACATATTGTGAGAAGCAGACATGAAGGCGAAAAATCATTGAACTTGAAGACAATCACCAATGTTGCAGCCAGTGGCAGGCAGTAAACAATATGAATTATTTTGAAGTACCAAAACCGGGTTATTGCAAATGGCAAATTCGTAGTTCTGAAATTTTTGACACCACCAACGACGCTGCTATCCATTTGACTCAGGTGTGAATTCAATGATTGCATGGGATTTTAAAGGTAAGGCCATGGTTGTCACAAGCAGTTCATATTGTCTATAAGTCTTTGTCATTATGAGACAAAAACATAGGCGTCAGTGCTTCCTGGTTAGCTCTGTGGGCCTCCAACACACACACGTTAATAACAAACGAGCTGCATTGTCCCCTGTGACCTTGAGAATGTCTCGAAATGGTGGTTTAGGCGTCGCCCTAGTGCTGTGACATTCTCAGTTGAGTAACCTGCGTTGTTGTCAGCTGTATCAGCGTTTCCATTATTCACCGGTATCATTTGATCTCTTTCCAGTATCAACTTGAGTTATGGCTATTCGAGAGTTGAGGAATAGCCACAAATGCTAATACTTAAGCCGAAGTGATTCCTGCACCAAACAGCGATTTATATGCTGTATCAGAGAGTCAGTCCATTGATTAAATTGAAGATGAACGTGATGTTTATCACATAACCCTTTGGCGCAGTTTTAGTGATTTTTCCAAAGATATTTTGCTTTCGCTAAAGACCTGTGATCCCAAATGTAGGACGACCTAAGAAACATGAACTGCCTACGCGTCCACGGCTAGGCTGAGTGGCTGGTTGACTGGCTGGGTGGCAGGAGTGTATGGTCAGGAAAGGGTCCCCTTCTTAGAGATTCAAATCATCCTCATCAATGTCTGCTAGGTTCTGACTCCTGCTAAAGATGGTATGCATAGCATCTGTAGTTGTGTTTCTCAAGGCCACCAGGACGTTACAATAACTGCGCCACACCTTCTGACAATACAGGGTCTTAGAGACGTTGGTCGCAAAAATCTAAACTCGCGCAGCCTCCTCTCCCGGTATGCGAACTTCGTCTTCGTATCTGACAGGATGGCGTACCTTTGTGTGGAGGTACATTGCTGAGATGAACCCTGAGTGGTTGAGTGGGGAGTCGTGCACGCCAGACCAGGCAGTTTGCAAGTGAAATGGCTTTCATCACTCAGAGTGCACCTCTGCACCACCGATGATTGGATATGCGACGTCTTTCAAATGGCGGAACAGGCCTGTATACCAGTAATGGGTCGTTCTCTCTGTTGTGCCTGTCATTGCACAGCTTCTGTCTAATACATAACAGTCGTACGTGTCTTCGTGCGATGTGGGGAGTTTGTCGCATTTCGCCTTTCAGTGGTAACACGAACTCTGGTACATTGTGTGTTGATGCTTTCGCGTTTGGTAAGAAAGTACGGATGGGCACTCGCAAATCACCACCTGTGGGCACCTTGAACTGTGAAACCTATGCTGATGCCTGAACTGTAGCTCCAGTCAGAGGGACTTGTTCTCGAGTACTCTGTCCACATCGCAGATTGCAAACTACACACGGCACACGCCCATCAGTGGCATCGATTCCTATCTTTACCTCATTTTATTATTCCGTATCCCCTTTCATCCTATGAAAATGACACCAATACTCATTATGGCCTAATTAATAGCAATGCTATACCAGTAAATCCTTATTGTAGAACTATCTTCTCCATTCCTTTCAGGTTACTGGTCAAACCAACACAATTTTAAAGTGCTCAAATGTTTGGCATGAGAGCGTGCCTCTTTGCAGTGCGCCCATCCATTCACCTGATTCCTGCCTCGCTGGCCCCTATTTTGAACCTCTCAGAAGATATCACTTCTGAACACCAGGTTACTATAAATAACGCGCTTAACGTGGCGTGCTTTCAAGCCCCTATACGTCTTAAGTGTGAGGCCATTCAGTGACCTTAGTAACTTCATCTTTTACCATTTCTAAATGCCGTTACTAAATTTTCGACTCGCAAGTGGGTGGGATCATCATCTTTTTGAGAAATAAGTCAGTAAATACGGGTCTCTGGACTGACGGCGTTTATACTACTTAAATTGAATAAAATACATTTATTTATTAGGACATGCAGATCGCTGGGGGCTGCAGCTGCTTGAGAATGGTGTAAATTGCCATAATAAGCCAAAGTAGCGATGTCGGAGAGATCGTAGGCGATCTCGGGTTGACGGCAGTGGTGGCAATAGAGCACCGAGAAGCTGAAGGTTGTAGTGTCGTGTCGGTTCAAAGATGACACATGGTCATCACCTTTGCCGCGTCGCACTCGTTTGTGAGGAAATCGAAGGTTACAGTGAGGCAGAGACGAAAAGTTGGTAAATTATGCAAAGGTAGAATAAAATAATCGGCGGGGTAGATGCAAATAATTCACAATGAAGCATAGAGGAGTACTCAGAAAACCCCAGACCATGGTAATAAGCCGTAACTAATCAAATAATCACATTTGCAAACTAATCATCATGAAGGTGTCGACGCTAGTAGGCATGACACACTACGAAGACACTTAGCTGAACTCAAGACACAGCCTGGCCCAAAATTCCCTCCTATCTTTCTCACGATTTGCCACTGCAATTCTCGTGGAGAAGGATGCAGTCGGATGAACGTCAAGAGTACTTCAGATCTGCCACATCGGTTTACCCACCACCAGTAATTTACTTCGGCTAGCTCACGAGGACGATTTTTTCTCTATCCTATGCGTACACGCTAAGAGATATCTGTACTCCTTCCACGCACCCACGCAGTACTTTCTGCTGTGTGATTGATAAACCTTATATTCATCTCCATTTTAATGAAAGAGCTTCCCCCAGTCTGCTTGCGATCAATTTCTAGACTGATACCCATAATAAGTCATGAAAAACCACGAAACGCTAGTTGATAATAGCAACTCTGCTACAATCAAACGAAGAGACGAGAAAAACATGAGGAAAGGTAATTATATACAATTTGTTACGATAAGCGTCAAAAAAGAAAAGATAAGCCACAGTGGCTTCAGGGGGATACTACAGTCCTACGTGTTTTATCGGCTTGCTTTTTGTTCAATACGAGAAACACCTTGCCATCTCAAAACACATCTGAACGACCTATTCTTATAGCATGTCACAGAAGGGATTATGCACTCACAGAACATGGCTCCATATTCACCACAGCCCAGATGGTTTACTGTTTCATTCTCATCGATACACGGATTGTCAAGCTGTATAATTAACTCCTTCATTAAAAATACGTGCATTTACTTAACAAATAAAATCACACGCACACATCAGCCTAAGCGTTGGGCTACTTCGCTGTCGATACTGTTGTTCACATTCTCCTGAACATGGCGCACTCAGCGATTCGACGCTTTCGTCTCCTCAGACCAACTCCTATCTTTCAATTATTCACCCTTACCCACTTCAACACAACAACTCGTCGCATACTCATAGATGCGACTCCACCAGTCGGTCATCGCTGTCGTCCTCCATCCAAGACCAGTACATTTTGTCCTCAATACTATTAACTTTTTTACAGGTTAAGGCTTCACACTGATGCAAATTTAAGCAAAAAACACTGCATTTATTAAACCAGCGTGATGGTGATGCGCCGGCCGTATTTCACTTCATGTAATGGTCATTGCAGCCAGTTCCTCATTCTTTGAGGGCTGGATGAGATGCAACTGATTTGTATCTACTCAAGACATTGTCATAATTATATGTGACTCAAAAACGATTTGCAGTCGCAGTTGTATTGAATTTATTTCTCAATCGCACGCCATACCTCCTTTTCGGATGCTTGCCATCTACGTGGAACAAGAGGCATGAATGAAATGATTGAAATAATCGGCGAATGGCATTGCAAGGTGCGCTGGTGAAAAGCACAAATAGTAAATGGCATTTCAGGGTGCATCGACAAAAGGCACAAATGAGCAGGGGATTGTGACACTTGTTGCAATCAAGAAACGTTGCCATCACTCAAATTGTATGTCTTCAGCTGATGCAACTCAACGTAGTGTATGTCGAGGTGGCTCGGTAGGGCGACTGATTTGTAAGATAACTCTCTCAAAACCAAGTCAAGCATTTTCCGAACTAATTTAACCCAAATCAACCCTTTATTCACCTACATTGGCCTAATCTGGTCTTAATTCTCATAATTTGTACATAGTGACTACATTAACCACAGCATTAATTGCTGATTCACATCACTTACAGCTGTAAAGTGACCGTACATTCGTCAGTGACGACGGGACTGAATGCGCTGTAGCCTTGTGACTATTGCAACTTTGGGTGATAATCATTCAGTGAAGACTTTTCCCCTTTCTCTTTCACGTCAGTCAAATTAATAGGAGCGAGTGAGTGGACGAAATAAGCATAAGCCCAATAGGCATTTCTCTTATGTGTGTTTGTGTAAACAATGGCTGCTTTTTCCTGCATTCGCCTAAATTAGTGCTTGAGCTGCAGTGAGCATGCTGATGTTGCTACTATTCCTCGTCGACGTTGATTTAACCAGTTTAACGATTTGTCAGTCAGCGACGGACTCACAAACGTCATTGAAATATTGAGCTGACCTGACTTGTGATTGCAATGTGTGACAGTCAGTTGGAGGTTAAATTGATGTGCTGCGGGACCAGCTGCTTTCACTTCACTGGCATCATGGGGAAATGATTTCCATTTGGAGATGGCAGGATATCAGGGAAACTGGCCTGATTAGTCATTTAACAAGAAGACATTTCTCTTCAAGCAAGACATATGATATAAGAAACTACACTGTACATTATACAATGGAGCAATGCTGACTTTACTTTTAGCTAAATAATGTAGACGCTGTTACTTTGCAAATGCAGCGTCAACCACCCAATGTCAAGAGTTTTCCTAGAAATTCAACTCACTTCAAGCTTTCCTTCATCCACATTACCCTAAACTGGTCTTGCTTGCAATAATTTCTTGCCGTGACCACACGTAGAGCACAGCATAGAAAAAAGATGCGCATAATAATGCAGTGTCATGTCTTGCAGACCAGTTGCTACTGCAACAGGTTGTGTTGCTGTAAATACAATGTTCCAAAGCGAGCCCACTAAACATCATCGGCAAAATACGTGGTACATGCGAGACATTCCCTACATCCTCTCACAAGCCCACAGCGATAGAAAGGACCTTGCAGAGTCGGATGGACAGACGAACATGACAAGAACAGTGGAAATCATCTGTACAGAATGAGGTGTTATTGGACCAGGAAGGTGTCAGGTTCTGTGATAACCTAGTGGTTCTCGAATCATTGGTGCAGACAGTTCCACACGAGTCACATCACCAACTAAACAATATGGGTGAAAAGAGGCACTTGACCCCTTGAGCATAAAGTGATGCTTGCCTTCGCTCTCCTTAAATACACCTAATTGCAGCCGAGTCTGCCTCACTTGCAACAGTTTAAAAAGGCATCACTTTACAAGCATCACATTTAAGGAAAGAGGAGGCGTTGACATGATGGGTCCTCTACCATCCACCCAGAGAGGAAACCGGTATATTCTGGTTATGGTGGACTGCTTGATGAAGGTAGCAGTGGTAGAACCCATGAAAGAACAGAACGTTGGAGCAATTACTTCGCCTTACTTTGATTGCAGAATTTGTGAACGCGATGTGCCCTAAGCTGCGTATAACGATCAACACACAAAGTTCAAAAACGGATTTTTTTGCTAAACTATTCAGGACATTTGAAATTTAGAGCAACAAATGGCACTTGGATATTCACGAAGTAATGGGCGAGGAAAAAGACAAAATTTTGCTTAAGTTCTTTTTATTAGAGTGTTTTGCTGTGGATGTGCAACTGGACATTGCGATTTAGGTCTTCGTCCAATCCACTTAAGTACGGAGCTACAACTTATACATCAGCTAGCATTCCACTGTGTAAGGTGCTTGCCTGCCACATAATAAGAGTACCAACCGATATTTCCCTTTGAAACACGGCAGTAGTATTCTACAATGTCTCAGATTATGCACTTCGACCAAAGAAGGGATTAGGCAAACTTTCAGCACCTCATGGGAACACATGCGACTCACATATCCTAGACAGCTAAATGCAGAAACGCATTGCATGAATGCATTCAGCAATTGTCATGTTTGTTAAATTTTCTCGCTCTGCGTTTTCAATGCCATATTTTTTTAAAGTAATATGGTACTTTGACAACTTTGATTGTGGAATGGACATTGGTCCATGCTAGCAGCGTTCCACTACTTTTGCATGTTAGTAATGTGTGATATGTCATACCGCTTCGGCTTATTGCAAATTCAGAGAGGATTAAAAACGTCCACATTTGCCTAAAAAAAATGAGCAACGAAATTGTTTATAAGTGATAAAAACTATTCAAAAGATACACCCAACTGTCAGCTGGTAAGAAAACTTTTAGGCAGTTCAATTGTACCATTGTAAACATTTTTAAAGTGTTTGAATTGAATTTCATAGGCTCTCTCGAAAAGCTAATAATATAATTATTTTTGGCAAGATAATTTTGCTTACATCTAGCTCATTTGCCACCTATACTAGATCAAAAGCAGTTTTGCTACCAACTATGAAAATTCTAGAAAAAAATTGGATAAAATTTAACCCTTTTTCTGTATCAAATAATACATGTTTTGTTATGGCGGATTATATGAAGGTCTGGGCCTTGGTGTTGGCTTGGTAAGTGAGGCTTGCCTGCCGTTTGTATGGATTTGTCTAGGATTTCGATTAATGTTTAGGGATTTAAATTTCTTTTGTTTACTGGGGAGTGTACAATTATGCGTAGATTCAGATAGTGGTTACTGTGGTTCGCTGGTGCCACAGTTTCTGTAATACGTGTGCTTGAATAATTGAGTGCTGATTTGGAGTGCGTTAATCTAGCCAATGTGTTGTTTTTTTCTCATAGTATCCTGGTCTTTACTAATTCTAGTGTTTTCAGCCCTTTTTGAGCTGTGACGAGGGGAAAGGAGTTGCATTTTTGCACATTCATTGTCCGCGTTTAATTTGCTTGCAAGAATACGCATGCTAAAATGATAGGTTTACCACTTGAGAGTATTTGAACCGTTGCAGCCGAATTAGAGTTAACGGTTGAAGTTTTTCGGTAGTTATTTCATGAAGCCGCAAAAATTTGATGCAAAGACTTAGGGCTTAGTCTTTTGTGTTTAAAGCATGTAGAAATGAACTGGAAAACTTAATAGACAATCCAACAATGGTATAAGGTGATTCACTGCGCCTCATTTCGACCTCATGCACATTGATGACTTCGAAGATGCGAATTATCGGCTAGTGAAGTCGTCATACGTGAAGGCTTGCTTTGTAGATAGCGCTTCGTGGGACTTCCTTCACTTTGGTTGAGTCAAGCGGAAGATGCTGTCATTAATGAGAAGAGAGAATGAACAATTGCATGCCAATTTAGATGACTGAATGAAGAGGCTGGAGTGCTGCGAAGAGTAAAACTGGCTTCGGTGCAGTTCAAATATCTTTTTAAAGATTGGATTAAGTAATGTAAAATTAGTAGGCCAGAGGTATCAGGAATGCCAATTAATAGTAGGTGCAAAACAATCGAGAATGCGTTTTTAAGGCTGCTAAGTTCCGACGCGTTTTAGTCTTGTGACCTCGTTTTTCCTTTTTGTGTAAGAATTTATTTTCTCTCCAGGGAAGTATCTTCAACAACAGCTAATCAGGAGTGAGATGGGATTGGCTATAGTGGAGGTAGAATTGAAGGCATTCCTGCGTGTAGACAATTTTGTTCGCCTTCAGGAAGGGTTCTGTGTCCCTGTTTTTCAGCTGGATTGGGTAAGGAGCGCATCTTCGTACAGTACAGTGGTTGGAGTTCCCAAACAGTCTGCATCCTTTGATCAAGACCTTCATTGTTCAATTTAATAAAACGCTAGTCATATAGCGCTCCATTCAGAGGATCAGAGATAGTGAGTCAGTCTCATGGCTCCGAGTATGTGCGAAGAGGTGAATGCACAAACGGTTGCGTCCTAGGCGGGACTTCAGAGGTCGGGAAATCAATCGCTTCCATCGTTCACTTTCTCTATCGTGAGTGTAGCTGGTGTCTCGATGACTGCTGTCCGTTAAAGGTTACAGTAAGCGTTTAGCCCTCGCCACCATCGCCGCATACTTCATTTTAAGAAAACCCTTAGTTTGCCGGTATGGAAAGACGTACTTTGCTTTCTTGGCATTTATGCAAGTTGGTTAACTAGTTCAACACAGGAAGTGAGTAGGAAGGAGGTTTTTTGGGCGCCCTCCGAAACGGCATTGGGAACTACCCAAATGATGGATGCCTGTACACTCACTGTGTCATTCCTATGCATAAAATCAAGCTTTTTATTAATGAAGAGATGAAAATATAGCTCAATGTGGTGCATATGGCTGTATCGTTGGCACTGCACTATGCCACGTCTGGCTGCACCAAATCAACCGAATACTCAAGGTCAGTAGCTTAGGCAATGTTTCAAAATGGGTCAACTTGACAATTTGTTAGAAGGGCATGACTTCTAGATCAGCTCGCCAATGCCTATTGTTTGCGCTTATTTAACTTGCGAATTATCAGTGAAAGTTGACCATTTGCAACGTGGACTTGAAATACGTCTGCAGTCTCGTCTCGTCGTTGCATGCCATGATAAAGGACAATTGACAGGAGGATTGGCGCGCAATAAGCCCAGACACAAAACAATGCGGCCATTGCTGGTAGTTCTGATTTGACGATTTCATCTCTACGAAGAATTTTGTCAGTAATCATTTGGCAGCAGCATTTGCGTCTTCACGCAGCACCATGAGGTCACATCGTGTCAAGGTCAGCATGGCGTCAGTGATGATCAAAGAAATGCTGTGGCTGCAGAGCTCCTATTATAATTTAAATTCATCACTACTAGATTGGAAGTTCATTGCACTCCAAAGGTGCGCAAAATAGCCACTTGAGAAGGAAATGGAAGGCCTTAGTTCAATTAATGCCCAACAGCTTTGTCACTTTCGGCATTGCCTACAGCAACACTTAACGTGATCCATTCCAAGTGAGTTCCAACTATTGGGTTGTGAAGGTGCTGTTACAATGCGAACGAATTTCATTGAAAATAATTCTCCTTGGTATCACTTATTGGAATGCAACCCACACCAAATACTATCTTAGGAGATTTGTCAACAAATGTCATGAGAGTGGGCGTACGTGATAAGCTGCAATGAGCAAGTGGCTTCATTCAGCAATAAAATCGAGGACCTGACAACAGCACTTGGACAACACTAGAGTTGCAGCCAATAGGCCTGTCAACCATGCTTGTGCTGCCGCACGACCCTCCGATCGCTGTAAATAAAGAAACATGGAAATTGCATTTCTCACTGGACAACTTACCGCATATTTTCTTGATCATCATTTTAATGCAGCTTAGGTGGGTGTAATGATCCCCTTTATGCCACCAAATAGGAAAATTCTAGGCATCCATACTGAAATAGACCATGCCAATTAGCCCCCTCACAAATACCTTAAATATGGCCTTGTCAATTTGTGGTTATGCCATGCCACGCACAGATAAGCCTGCGTAATTTTACACGAAATTGAAAACAAGGACTTAAGAAGAGGGATCTTGCATGTTTCAATCATTTTAAATCTCGGTACTCAAGGCCTGACGAAAGGAACTTATTTAGAGTGTGGCTTTGATTATTTTGCTCCAGAATGTGGCTTATGGATTGACGCGATCACCTCTGTTACAGACGATCAAGAGAGGGTGTCTTCACCCACCACACTTCTCACAGATGCCAGCACCATGACACGTGCGCAAAAGTCTGGCTTTTCATTTCATACACTCATTTGTCAGTGTTTCACCACTGCCAAGACATGCGGCTCAAGTAACTTAATGAGACTAGTGTCGCAAGGCTTAACAATAGTAGGTGTGCGCTAAAAGCATGTAAAGGCAGCTATTACGAATTACGATGTGGTGGGTGGATGGAGTGATGTGCCGTAGGCAGGATGCGAAATTAATGTAACAAGTGAATGTTATGAATAGTGCACTCCTCAACCTTCGACATGCTCGGCATTGCACAGTATCACAAACCTTAAATGAGATTTCAATGGGGCAAGATAAACTCATATAATTGGGTTGAGGAATAAAAGCTATGGAGGCGCACCATCTGCTCCATTTTCCTACTCTGCCAACATATTTGCTTTTTACTTTCAAAACTTATCTCTGCCAGAGCCGATTCACCGAAAGAGTCTGGGGTTGGGGTAGGCTTGCCAGTCAGGTCTATCATCTGGTGGAAATTGTACTGTGGCTAACATCGTCCCACCCTGAATTGACCCCAATCATGTCATCAAGGTTGATGTTAAATGGCAGCTTTGCTTAACCAGTCATTAATCCCGCCGTCGATCAAACCTTATTTTATCTGCCATTTTGCCACCATCTCTCTTACAACACAACCAAGTTGGGGTGACCGGCCGAGTAGGTGTAGGTGGTGTGGCAATTACTTAGCCCAACAAATCACCTTATTGTACTCTCACAATAATTTCGACTAGATCAGCAAATAGTGTCTGCAGCGTGATGGCTCAATTAAATGTTGGAATTTGGTGGCTTTTTATTTGTCAGATTGCAGTAATCATGTTCTGGCAAAAGCTGAATATCTTCAGAAAAATAGGCAAATTAACCCCAATACACCGCTGTCAGTGCGTCAGGGTATATTTCAAGCCAGCCTCTGCCATCCATTTGGTGTAAATAAGAGACTGAAATCAGGAGTTTCACAAAATGTGAGGGTGTATTCCACCAAATGTTCGGTAAAGTTGTCCGTATTTTAGGTTACAGTTGGTTTTCAGCTCAATGTACAGAAATTGTAGAAACCATTATTATTTCTTTATGAAAATCACAGTAACACCAAAATATTGCCATTTATCAGGTAATACTAAGGAACCACGAAGGAATGGGACACACGTATGGCTCGCATGCACGTAATTCGCGTACGCAGATGTTAGTTTGATGGTACACAATGCCAAAATTTTATGAATTTGGATTTTTTAGTAGAATACTATGGTTTACCTAAACTTGGGTGAAATCAGCTCAATAAAATAACCCAGATCATGTGATTTGAACGATTGTCGCCACTTGCAGACAATTTAATCACAATGGCAACCAGTCATGAAATAACTTTTGCGAAATGACGAGTTTGGTTTTCTGCTCACGAGTGCAGGCGATGGAGACGAAGATGACTGCTAAGCTAAAGTCTGCGATAAACAAGTAGAACTTGCACAACATATTGTGAGAAGCAGACATGAAGGCGAAAAATCATTGAACTTGAAGACAATCACCAATGTTGCAGCCAGTGGCAGGCAGTAAACAATATGAATTATTTTGAAGTACCAAAACCGGGTTATTGCAAATGGCAAATTCGTAGTTCTGAAATTTTTGACACCACCAACGACGCTGCTATCCATTTGACTCAGGTGTGAATTCAATGATTGCATGGGATTTTAAAGGTAAGGCCATGGTTGTCACAAGCAGTTCATATTGTCTATAAGTCTTTGTCATTATGAGACAAAAACATAGGCGTCAGTGCTTCCTGGTTAGCTCTGTGGGCCTCCAACACACACACGTTAATAACAAACGAGCTGCATTGTCCCCTGTGACCTTGAGAATGTCTCGAAATGGTGGTTTAGGCGTCGCCCTAGTGCTGTGACATTCTCAGTTGAGTAACCTGCGTTGTTGTCAGCTGTATCAGCGTTTCCATTATTCACCGGTATCATTTGATCTCTTTCCAGTATCAACTTGAGTTATGGCTATTCGAGAGTTGAGGAATAGCCACAAATGCTAATACTTAAGCCGAAGTGATTCCTGCACCAAACAGCGATTTATATGCTGTATCAGAGAGTCAGTCCATTGATTAAATTGAAGATGAACGTGATGTTTATCACATAACCCTTTGGCGCAGTTTTAGTGATTTTTCCAAAGATATTTTGCTTTCGCTAAAGACCTGTGATCCCAAATGTAGGACGACCTAAGAAACATGAACTGCCTACGCGTCCACGGCTAGGCTGAGTGGCTGGTTGACTGGCTGGGTGGCAGGAGTGTATGGTCAGGAAAGGGTCCCCTTCTTAGAGATTCAAATCATCCTCATCAATGTCTGCTAGGTTCTGACTCCTGCTAAAGATGGTATGCATAGCATCTGTAGTTGTGTTTCTCAAGGCCACCAGGACGTTACAATAACTGCGCCACACCTTCTGACAATACAGGGTCTTAGAGACGTTGGTCGCAAAAATCTAAACTCGCGCAGCCTCCTCTCCCGGTATGCGAACTTCGTCTTCGTATCTGACAGGATGGCGTACCTTTGTGTGGAGGTACATTGCTGAGATGAACCCTGAGTGGTTGAGTGGGGAGTCGTGCACGCCAGACCAGGCAGTTTGCAAGTGAAATGGCTTTCATCACTCAGAGTGCACCTCTGCACCACCGATGATTGGATATGCGACGTCTTTCAAATGGCGGAACAGGCCTGTATACCAGTAATGGGTCGTTCTCTCTGTTGTGCCTGTCATTGCACAGCTTCTGTCTAATACATAACAGTCGTACGTGTCTTCGTGCGATGTGGGGAGTTTGTCGCATTTCGCCTTTCAGTGGTAACACGAACTCTGGTACATTGTGTGTTGATGCTTTCGCGTTTGGTAAGAAAGTACGGATGGGCACTCGCAAATCACCACCTGTGGGCACCTTGAACTGTGAAACCTATGCTGATGCCTGAACTGTAGCTCCAGTCAGAGGGACTTGTTCTCGAGTACTCTGTCCACATCGCAGATTGCAAACTACACACGGCACACGCCCATCAGTGGCATCGATTCCTATCTTTACCTCATTTTATTATTCCGTATCCCCTTTCATCCTATGAAAATGACACCAATACTCATTATGGCCTAATTAATAGCAATGCTATACCAGTAAATCCTTATTGTAGAACTATCTTCTCCATTCCTTTCAGGTTACTGGTCAAACCAACACAATTTTAAAGTGCTCAAATGTTTGGCATGAGAGCGTGCCTCTTTGCAGTGCGCCCATCCATTCACCTGATTCCTGCCTCGCTGGCCCCTATTTTGAACCTCTCAGAAGATATCACTTCTGAACACCAGGTTACTATAAATAACGCGCTTAACGTGGCGTGCTTTCAAGCCCCTATACGTCTTAAGTGTGAGGCCATTCAGTGACCTTAGTAACTTCATCTTTTACCATTTCTAAATGCCGTTACTAAATTTTCGACTCGCAAGTGGGTGGGATCATCATCTTTTTGAGAAATAAGTCAGTAAATACGGGTCTCTGGACTGACGGCGTTTATACTACTTAAATTGAATAAAATACATTTATTTATTAGGACATGCAGATCGCTGCCTCTCACTCCAACTAGATGTTATCAGCTAGATGGCCAATGGGAAAGACCTCAGAGCAGGTGTCTGCCTTAATTGATGAAGACAGGTGAGTAAGCTGAAGGGTGTGCCGAGCGAGTATGGCGCAGACTCA
>NW_020170572.1:85902-88900 GCF_000524195.1 Echinococcus granulosus | reverse complement strand
CACTACAGAGCAAGCGATCCCAGTTGCCCTATCTTCTGAACCAGGACGAAGGTACGATAGGCGTCGGCGCAGAATGCAGCCAATGCACGATGACAGACGAAATTGCCACTACCAGCATCCAATATGACGAGAGGTAGTGAGGACGTCTCGACTCCAGCAAAACGCCCCTCCTATTTGCTTTGCTTTCCCATCAAGCTTATCATCATTTACTGCACGTGTCTCCTCATTCTTCACTTCATTCTCCATCCTGCTCTTTGCTCCCTTCTTTCAGTAGCTCCTTACGTTCTGCTTCCTCTTGTCCCATTCCCACGGGCGTTCATCAGGAATTTCAGCTATTTCATGGATTGAGTTGGTTCCTTCCCATTCTTCTTCCTCAAAATTAACCCACTTCTATGAGGGATGAAATTGAGCATTTTCTGCAATCTAATAAGCTTCATATCAGATGTTTCCATAGGGCTCTCTTCTTCCACGTAAACATCTGTCTGAGCTGCTTTGTGGCACCTTCTATTTTGGCGACCTACATGTTATTGATGTTAAAAATACACTCCTTGAGTAAGCAAGAGCACCTTGTCACATGATCGGCAAAATGGTTGTGTTGCCTTTTAATAAGAACTTGGCGAATACACTAGTCTTAGTGAGCAGTGAGTGAGCCCTTTGAAGTAATTTACAGCAGCCTCCCCACCACTACGAAACGAAATCCGACTAATCATCTAGCTTGGATTGGACCAGGAAGTTATAGAAGATGCAGGAAAAGTGTTGAATAATCCATCGTTCAGACAATGATAAAGCCATACATGTAATGGGAATTCTGAACAACCACCGACTAAATGTCGATTTGATAATGAGGTCCTATCCAGGCCAATGTCTGCAACCACTCACGGTCAAATCCTAATCAGCTCTGGCATGAATTGGAAAGTCTTTAGTGCTGACCCAGATGCTACATCGTATTCTTGATAGAAGTGTGTGGTTAAAAGGGCAGATGGATTTGTGGGCAGGTAGGCGAATTGATGAGCATTATGCAAATAAGTTACATTTCCGGTTGCCTTTACCAGCCAAAAAACCCAAACCTGGTAGTGTGATAGGTCGCAGTTGGAGACTACAGCGGCATAACTGGTGAACATTGTGAAAGCGATTGCCATGCAGAAGTGTTAATGGGGATGTATAGAAGGAGTGGAGATTTGTGTCAAAGTAGTCTGCATTTTAGGGGTAGTGGTAGTGTCGTCTGTTGAGGGATGGATGTCCTCCTCTATCCGTGGTGGTGATTACTTTGTTACATACTCACCGACTCTGGAGACGACACTTATGACTACCACTACTGTTTTATCCACCACTGAATGTTTGATTAAAGCAATCCTTTGTGCCAGCAATTCTTTGATCCTTATATTGCATAAGCAAACATCCTCTCATTCCAGTTGTGCTGAGTACTGAGTAGTGCGTCCCTATGAAAGAGTGAAACTGCACTGTTCATATCCACGTTATGTGGAATTGACTCCCAAACATGTGATGGGTCTATCATTATGAAATTCTGAGCAACCACTGACTGAATGCCGATTTGATAAAGGGGTCTCATCCAGGCATCATCGGCTGTCATATGTAAGGCAACTCGCAGGTCTCAGTCTAGGTCGCAGCGGACACAATGGCAAGTCACTTGCGCCAATCAAATGTCGTGGTTAACGGAGGTGATGGAGATGGAAGCACGGCCGACCACGAAAGTGCTCATCGTGTGAGGCTGGTTACATCCACGACAATGACAGGGATGTGGGTACGCGGTTGATGCATTCGCTACCAGTCTTGGATGAAAGTCAGCCAGCTAGTTAGTCTCCAGGTGATTCCATGCTTCTATTACACCAACTCCTCCAATACCCAACTGACGCATTCCAACACCTACCGGCACCCTAGAATTATCAATTCCACCTCCAACTGCACAGAATATCTCTTACTCTACACACCCCCAGGTCGACAAACCCCCTCTCACCCTTACTGCAGCCACTAGTCTATCAAACCACTTCAAGGGTAGCTGCCATACAATACCCTAACAAGACCGCCTTCTCTCACACACACATTAACTCACGAATGGCCATCACCTCCACCATTACTACATGTTACATGGTCAACTCAGAAGCCAACTGCAGCCATAATTGACACCACATACTCTCGCGAAAACAATAGGCACACCATACAAGTCAAAAACAGCACATTGGAATGAAGCTACTGCAGCATATGAAAGACAGAGCAACACGCCATACCCTACCATCTCCCACAAGGCTGACAGTCGCCAAAGTGGCATAGGCATATAGTTTATTCAAATATCAAGAAGTAAACACACACACACGCATGCATTTGAATGGAGCTCTAGAAGGAAGAAGAAAATCACATGGAATATAAAGTGTCCAGTGGGAAAGTGGGGTAAAGACGAACCGAGGTGGCGGATTCTCTCTCCACTCACCATCTCGTCTACAATTTCGTGCCTACCACGTTCCGAGAGCGCAGTTTCGGTGTTGGTCGCCAAACGGGATAAAGGAAAAGAAACCGAATACAAATGAATACAGCCATGAAAACCTAGTAGATGGGATAGATGGGTGGATGAGGTGGGAAGAAAGTGAGAAACAGCACTCACCCAGAGCCGTCAGTTCCTCTGCCGAGGCAGCCATCCGACTGCATCGACAGAAAACTAAGCAGCTGTAATTGGAGGTGTTTGCTGTGACTTCGGGATGAGAGAAGGGCGTAACCGAGTGTCTTCTGTCATTCCACACAGCCGCAGTGTAACGTAGGGGAGAGGAAGATTGAGTTGGAGTTCCCACCACATGGATGATCACAGTTCTCGTCTGGAAAAAAAAACTGTTAAAAGAGAACAATAAGAAAGACCTAGTTAGAAGTGGAAGAGAAAGGAGACGATGGAAGTTGAGACAAACTTACCAGATTTTAATTGACTAGTAGCCCAAAATGATCCAGACCCTGAGGATCCAATGACGCGCATTCACCCAGACAAACCAGGGAG
>NW_020170572.1:83861-85802 GCF_000524195.1 Echinococcus granulosus | reverse complement strand
GAATGGGCAGATTGACAAGAGCAGGAACACCGAGATTTCCTCCACTGTTTGACAGTTATCACAATCACAAGTCCCGCTTCACGATCAGTAAGCGATCTGCAAAGATAGAGTTGAAATTGTTTTCAGAAGTTTGTTTGGAAAGTAGTGTAGCATGACCTATAACCTCTCAAGAAACCGATGGTAAAAGAGATTGGTCGTGTAATCCTAACCCATCTACTAAATAAGTTCAAATTAAACGATCAATAAATAAAAATTCTAACAAAGAATACAGACGAAGCGATAGGTGGACGTAAACTTCAAAAGGCAACCAACCAACAACATTAGGTATCTGAACAGTGGTAAGAAGGCTCTCCAACCTTGAAATCATCGCAACACAGACGTTCCTTATCTGGTCCGTACAGTGATTTAGGTAGTCCTGCAAGTCTTCCATCGCCTGCTGATACAACAATGGGGTGAGAAATGAGATCAAAGCAACAGTGGAAGAGAAAAAGTGTGCGTGCAGCTGGTGGCAAAAGGTTGAGTGGGATCAGTAAGGACGGGACAAAGAGGGAATTAAGCCTGGTGATAGAGAGGAGTGACAGCATCTATCGGGGAGATGGATGTATCCACACTCGCTTCCACTCAGACTCTCTTCTCCCATCTCGCCTTCTGTCATTAAAAATCCAATATGACGGGACTGCAGACATGTGGAGAGGTGACACACTGTTGCTCCGACAATCACCACCAACGAGCTCACTTTGTCGATGCTAGAAGGCAGACACTGTGTTTAACAGGTTTGTTGACTACGCGGATTTTCGCATTTGGGAAGAACGCCTGTGACAGGAGGTGAAAGTATAAATTCTGGAAGGGAACTACTCACCGGTTAGTAGAACGCTGATAGGAACAAAGTGCTTTGGTCAATCCCTTATTCCGTAAACTTCTCAATTTTAGGGTCGCAAGTTATTAGTCACGCTCATGACAGTGTGGTCAAAATAGGAATAACCGCTTCTCGTGGCACTGTTGTCATCAAACAGGCTTCTATGCCGTTTTACAAAGTTTTCTGCATGAACTTCACGCATCACTGTTGCTGAAAACAATTCTGCCAGAGATACAGACATACTCAAACTGGAATCATTAAGAACCTCTAGAGTATAGTGTGAGCGCTGATGCTTAGTTCTGGAACTCAAATCCATCCCTTTAGTTGCCCTCCAACTTGTCCTCATGACAGTGAAGTTTAAGTCTGCTGCCAATGAATTACGCCAAACTATAAATCTATTTCCAGACTAGCATTTTCGAATAGACTTTCAAGGAGAGTACATCTACGGTGAAACGGGAGAAGCAGCGGTAGCGAGGTTGAAAACAGCACGACCAGCATTAGCAGAACCACAATGTCTTCTACAGAATAAGGCGACACTTCTCTCACCATCATCACCACTGCCAATACCATGGATTCTGCAAAAGGAGACGAAAACGTCGTCCACAAGGGGGAAGGCATCATCTTCTGCCCCGGCACTTGTTTCAACATTAAATTCGTGCTCCACTTTCCCTCCCTTCGTTATAGCAATTTTTTAGCTGCTTTTGGGAGTCTTTTCCCAGAATGAAGAGGGCGGCTTCAAGTAGGAGTACGAAGACAATTGGGTGGTTCAAGGTGGAACTGAAGTAACTTCACGTAACCTTCACAACAAAGGACAGGAAGCAACCGCGAAAAGGCCCTTCAAAGCCCCATTGTTCGTTGACGTAATCAACAATGTAATTCGCAGTCCAAGCTCTTCTCAATAATACGCAAGCTTCGTATGAATTCCACTTCTGCCTCTATGTTTTGCCTTCAGAAGAGCATAACATGGCACCTAACCTCCACATCCCCTCTCTCACTATCGCCAGTGAACCGCCCATTCTATTCCATTACTCAAGCGATTGTCAGGCATCGAAAACTGGTTTTAATCGCTCACAGCTTTAGGAAAC
>NW_020170572.1:82341-83761 GCF_000524195.1 Echinococcus granulosus | reverse complement strand
AATGGACACCATAACCACTTGTGCCACATGTCCCGCCACCCACGAAGCTTACTCGACTCTGCCGTCTCCAGCGTCTGCACTCTTCATATCACGCCGACGAAATACGTCACCTCGTCACTGAAGGAACAGTGGTGGTGCCTCAACAATCATCAATAACGCATAAATTGTCAGGTGCAGTAAGAGCCATCACCACCACTGCTTATTTCGGTAAGCTCCTAGGGGACAAGTTTTTTCTATCCTGTGTCTCAGCGCTAAGAGGTATCTGTACTCCTAGCACGCATCAACGCAGTACTCTCTGCTGTGTCATTAATAAACCTTATATCCATCTCCATTTTAATAAATGGCCTTCGGCTAGTCTGCTAGGACAATCAATTTTCACACTGAAGTCCGTGATAAAGCATGAAATACTAAGAAACGCTAGTTGATAATAGCAACTCTACTACAATTCAACGGAGAGACGAGGAAGAAAATGAAGAAGAGTAATTGTATAGAAGTCGTTACGATAAGTGTTAAAAAAGAAAAGATAAGCCACCAACGTTTGAGGGGGATACCACTATCCTAGGTGCTTTATCGGCTCACTTTTTGCTCAACGAAAGCTACACCCCACCATCTCACAACACATCTGAACGAGCTATTCTTATAGCACACCACAGAAGCGATTATGCAGCAACAGAACATGACTTCACATTCACCACAGCCCATATGCTCTACTTTTGCATTCTCATTGATACACGGACCATCAAAGTAGATAATCAACTTGGTTTACGTGCATTTACTTAACAAAAAGAGGCTTCTTCGTCCATTTTATTGCTTTAGGCTCAACTACTAGGCCCCAGACACTTTAAATTGGTCAATTATAACACACCAATAAAGAAGAGACTTTAAATAATTGACATCGAGCTCATTTGCAGAAATTAGAATATAAAGCGTGTGGCGAAGGTGGCGAGGGCTAAGCACTTACTGTAACTCCTACCAGATGGCAGTCACCGAGACAGCAGCTGCACCCACGGTGAAGAAAGCGGAGGACGGAGGCAAGTGATTTCTAGACTTCTGAAGTCCCGCCTAGGATGCAACCTTTTGGGCATTCACCTCCTCCCACATACACGGTGCCATGGGACTGCGATTGACCATCTCTGATCCTCTGAACGTAGTGCCAAAAGAATCGCATTTTGTCAAATTGGGCAAGAAAATCCCTGATCAAAGAGTGCAGACTATTTGGGCACTCCAAACACTGTACTGCACGAAGACGTTCTCCTTATCCTCTTCAACTGAGAAACAAGGAGAGAGAGAGAGAGGGATGTAAATACGAGGAAAAATCAGTTAAATAAATACATCAAAATCGACAACTAAATATTTCTTTCTTTGACAAAGATGTAGGATAGTAAAGTCTTTTGAACAATAATCACTTTATTGACTCACC
>NW_020170572.1:81015-82241 GCF_000524195.1 Echinococcus granulosus | reverse complement strand
TTTACGAGTCTTGAAATTTCATCCATTTCCCTTCTGCACGGCATCAATGGACAGCATAACCACTTGTGCTACATGTCCCGCCACCCCCGAAGCTTACTCGACTCTGCCGTCTCCAGCGTCTGCACTCTTCATATCACGCCGACGAAATAAGTCACCTCGTCACTGAAGGAACAGTGGTGGTGGCTAAACAATCATCAATAACGCATAAATTGTCAGGTGCAGTAAGA
The DNA here is from genome assembly GCF_000524195.1 of Echinococcus granulosus. NCBI lineage: Eukaryota > Metazoa > Platyhelminthes > Cestoda > Cyclophyllidea > Taeniidae > Echinococcus > Echinococcus granulosus. The sequence goes on along the minus strand of NW_020170572.1, from coordinate 82,014 downwards.
GCCATCACCACCACTACTTATTTCGGTAAGCTCATAGGGGACAAGTTTTTTCTATCCTGTGTCTCAACGCTGAGTAGTATCTGTACTCCTAGCACGCACCAACGCAGTACTTTCTGCTGTGTCATTGACAAACCTTATATCCATCTCCATTTTAATGAATGGACTTCGGCTAGTCTGCCAGGACAATCAATTTTCAGGCTGATGTGCGGAATAAAGCATGAAGTACTAAGAAACGCTAGTTGATAATAGCAACTCTACTACAATTCAACGGAGAGACGAGGAAAAAATGAAAAGGTAATTGTATAGAAGTCGTTACGATAAGTGTTAAAAAGGAAAAGATAAGCCACCAACGTTTGAGGGGATACCACTATCCTAGGTGTTTTATCGGCTCACTTTTGTTCAACAAAAGCAAAACCCCACCATCTCACAACACATCTGAACGACCTATTCTTATAGCACACCACAGAAGGGATTATGCAGCAGCAGAACATGACCCCACATTCACCACAGCCCATATGCTTTACTTTTGCATTCTCATCGATACATGGACTATCAAACTAGACAATCAACTCGTTTTAAAAAATACGTGCATTTACTCAACAAAAAGAAGTTTCTACGTCCATTTTATTGCTTTAGGCTCAACTACTAGGCCACAGACACTTTAAATTGGTCAATTATAACACATCAATAAAGAACAGACTTTAAATAATTGACATCGAGCTCATTTGCAGAAATTAGAATATAAAGCGTGTGGCGAAGGTGGCGAGGGCTAAGCACTTACTGTAGCTCCTACCAGATGACAGTCACCGAGACAGCAGCTGCACCCACGGTGAAGAAAGCGGAGGATGGAAGCAATTGATTTCTAGACTTCTAAAGTCCCACCTAGGACGCAACCTTTTGGGCATTCACCTCCTCCCACATACACAGTGCCATGAGACTGTGATTGACCATCTCTGATCCTCTGAACGTAGTGCTAAAAGAATCGGATTTTGTCAAATT
>NW_020170572.1:75209-80915 GCF_000524195.1 Echinococcus granulosus | reverse complement strand
CCCATTAACACTTGTAACACGGAAGACTAGGCTTCAAGTTTTCCCATCAAAGTTTTGCAACTCCATCGAAAAACTACTGAAGAACTTCGGCTGTTAACTCCGATTCTGCTAAAAGAATTCAAATCCCCTTAAGTGGTAAACCTCTCATTTCAACAGCCTTATCCTTGCAAGTAAATTATGCACCGGCAACGCCACAACTTTAAGACGGCTAAAAACGCTAGAAAAAGAAGAGACTAGACTACTATGAAAGAAAGACAACACATTGGCCAGATGAACTCACTCCGCAAATGCACTTAAGTATTCAAACACGCGTATTATAGAAACTGTGAGACCATAAAGATCTCAACAATAGCTATCTAGACCTGCGCGCAATGATTTACTGTCGAAAAAATGTGCACTTAAAATCTCCAAACATTAACCGAAATCCTAGGCGCATTAATACAAACGGCAAACAAGCCCCACTTACCGCACCAAACCCGATGTTCATTGGTTCGTAAATGCCGCCGAAGACGTACTTGGGTTATTTGATGTGGAAAGAATGATAAACTGCTTGCAATGCGAATAGTTTTATCGCTTCTACCAATTTTCGTAAAAATTGAAAGTAATGCAAATTTAGGTTTGCAAGAATAGACGTGCGTCTTGATATAGTTAATATTATTTTTAGATTTTGGAGAGAGCATGTGAAACCTAATTGTAACACTTAAAAATTTTCATGCGAAGTCCCTGTTTGCGGCTTAAAAAAAAACAGTTTCTTACTTAGCCGGCGGTTGGATTTATCTCCTGAATTGTTTCCATCATATATGAACAATGGTTTTTGGCTTTTTGCTTTAAGTGCAAGTGAACGTCTTTAGCCCTCTCCGAATGCATGATGAGGCGAAATGCTGTCGTATATCACACATTACTAGTGTGTAGAAGTTCTACAACGCTGCTAGCATGGACCGACGTCCATCCCACAATTGGAGGAGGCAAAGTGTCTGCTACTTTATTTCAACATAGTAGTAGAAACGTAGAGCATGAAAATGTATGAAGCATGAAAAATAGGTCGTTTAGGTGTGTTTTGAGATGGTGGGTGTTTCTTGTGTTGAACAAAAAGCGAGCCAATAAAACATAGGTTTGTGGTATCCCCCTCAAACCTTGGTGGGTTATCTTTCTGAAAAAAAAAATCCGAAATTCAGCATACCATAGAGCATATTGTTGGTCGTAATCGCTTACCACTAACGAGTCAGTAAAGAGAAAACACGGTATGACGATAAGCCCATCGGCAGCCATTTGAATAAGTTGTCTGAAAACAAAATAATCTGCTATTCAGTCCGATGGAGCAATAACTGTAACACATGACATAGTTCAAAAAGTTGGCTATGGTAATGGGGGAAGCAGGCATTACACACTTTCCGCTATTTTACAAAGACCAACTCAAAGATTGCTTGAAATATTACAGATTACATTTGCCATCCCTTCGTCTGCATGCAGCTTACTGTATTCTTGAGGGCGAGGGAATAGACTGCACAATATTACGCATGGATGTGTTGACTGTTACGATTAACAAATCGTTGTATGGGCTAAGCTAGAGCTAGATTATTGGCGTGGGCTTTTGACAGGCAGATATACTGGATTACATATATCTCAGTGTTTTTGAAATTTGCAGATATTATGGATAACGCTGGTGGTGAAACATTAAAAAACGGATTAGGTTGCTGGTGACGGTTCTAGCAGATTACTTACCAGAAAGTGTGATTTTTCGGCAGAGTCTAACTGCAGCCCCCTAGATAGCTAATTGACTACCCTCACCAGGTGTGCAGTTGTCGGGAAGGTTGTTTGAATGCATAGAGGCAGCATAGAAGCACCTTTTATTAACACCCCTTACGGAGAATATCACCGTCTAATTTAGATGCTGTTCTAAGGAAGACTGATATGGGTATAGGCTGGTCAGTGACTACGTGGAAGAGCGCCTCCTGTAAGCGAAGAGTTGAACAACAGTCTTGGACGAAGGAATGGCAGCTTCCGACTAGAAGAAATAGACAGACTCCTACTCAATTCATAAGATCATCGAATAATTTAATTCTGCCTAGAAGAACTAAAGGACCTTTAAGTTATTTGATAAATACCTCCGTAATACAAACTGTAAATCACAAACCCAGGCATATATCAATAAAAAGAAGATTCGTGAGCTCATTGAGTTTTTTGCTGATTCCAGTAGGACAATGAAAGCCCAATATCACCCACTGTTAACGCTCAATGGAAGCAAGTATTTCCTTCATCACTTACACCGTCGTTAGCGTGATTAAAATAACAAAGAATACAACATACGTACGAGACAAAACAGTGTAAAAGCAATAACCCTGAGAACGGCGAATGAAATTAATTGGTTTTACATACAGTTTAATTTTGCAAATGAAGACCATCCACGGTCGATTTGTTACCTTTGACGAAGAAAGTTTGACCTTTGTTTTTGGCACTCACCCATCCCTGCTACATACTGCAACTACAGCTTCATTACATAGGAAATACTGTACTGTGACTGAATTATAAGATAACTTTCTCAAAAACAAAGTCAAGCGTTCCTCAAAATATTAAGCACAAATAAAGTCGTCCTTCATCTAATTTGTCCAATCTGGTCTTGGTTTTAATGATTTCTTATCGCAGCTTCATAAATCACAGCAATGATTGCTAATTCACATCAGGCGACAACCCATTCTTCGATGACAATGAGACTGAGTGCGTATTTTCCTCATAGCTATCGTAGCACTTGGGTAGTAGCCATTCAGTAGAGGCTCTTCACATTGCTGTTTCACGATGATCTAATCATCAGTGCAGGGAATGCCTGCCGCGTCGGTGAGTGAGCAACACTGATGGTAGCTGCGCGCAAAAGGAGGGACACAGAAGTGTACTGTCAATGCAGGCGTAAAGCACATATCGGCGGCATAAACGTTACATGGACGTACGTCATGTGGTTTCTCCACCATTACGACTGTTGACCATGGAGTTTGTCATCTCATCGTTGCATGGCAGTTTATCGTGTGAATCTTCCTACTGCGAATTGAACGTCTGCTTAACACATTATCAACCGGCTATGAAACTACTCAAGAGAGTCAAGTCTTCTGCAGGAGTCACGTTCGCTTATCACCAGTTGGGTGTTGTTGGTAGCTGTTGAAGCCTAGGTGAAAATGTGGTGAAAGAAATCAGTTGGTGGAGATGACAATTACCCTTTTCCTTTTTACACATTGATTTTACGCAGCATAACTGTCAGATCATTATGGAGCCGCAAATTTTAAGTGGATGCAATGCACTTTCCAATTTTACTGCTAAGTGCATTGGTAGTAACGGTGCTCTGCAACATAAAGTTCGCTAATCCACTGTGGCCGATTATAATGCTCAGATGGAGGAGATTTGACTGCATTTGCTATCAGACGCAGAGTGCGTTGACCATTTTGGATTGTTGCTTAATCGTACCTTCTATTAGGTTTTTCTCGATTGGCCGTCAGGCTTGACTGTCTAGGCTAATAGTATATGAATGTTTTCTTCTCATACCAGTTGTTGATACTTGAGCGCCTCCTTCCCACTTCGATCAACTTGGATAGAGGAGCCGTACAAATTGGTAAAGTCACATGATGACCACTTTTGCTTTTATGCCATTGAGAGGCTGCTCTCATGGATTTATTCGTGCAAAGGGATGATTCCTATACTGTCGTCTGCCTAATCAAGGCAAGTACTTCTCTGCATTTACCTTTGCATTACCCATTTATTCATTATTCGTACCCATTCCGCTTCCTAGTGGCGTTAACTCCTAGCAAATATCGTTCGCAGCTTTTACAAACACTGTTATTGCCTTATCATAAATACTGAACCAGAGCGTTTTCTTGTGATTTTGAGGGACCAAAGGAGTAAGATCTACTGCATCTGCATTACCACCTCCATTGCTCAAACGTCCCACAGACCGACATTCTGATCTTGTCTCTTCCTCTGCTCTGCTCGAGTATTGCCGTAACACCGCCATTCGCACAATTAAAGTGGGCATGAATTTCACGAATATTTGTGCCTCGAAGGCTCTGTCAGGAACGCCACTGTCACTCTCACGACCATGCATTGAGAGGTGTTGTCTGGCGGTACGATTTGGTGTATTTACATCAGCACTAGCCACACACTGAAAAAATGCCACGGGTCGAACAAACATTCTAATTTCAGTAATTAATTTTGTGTGTAAAAGCGATGTGCAAAGCTTTTGTTTATTTTTTGAACCAAAGATGACATCTTACTCATAATCGTCATCAAAGAAGACTGGCCAAACAACATAAAGGACCCAATAGAAATGTTGTATGATGAATTGTCACGCAACAATTGGTCCAGCACCTACAGCAGAGCATGAGATGTATCAATTTACTAGGTCAGATTTTTGCGAACTCATATTTTTGGCATTCATTCCTCAAGTAAAGATCACTTACTCTACATTCAAGAATTCAAACTCGAATTCCAACACCCGCCTGCAGGTGAAAAGTGAAGTAGACTTAAGTATATAACTCAAGCCTCATCTCTTACCAAATTTGCAGCCAACCAACCATACTCTCGATTGCAAATGCATCCACTTCTTCATCTAGGTCCCTTAGTATTACCTAGGCCTCAAGTGTTATTCAGAGGCTATCCTGTGGAAAAAAAGAGTGGAATATAGCCCATTAAAATTACCCAGTGCATGGAAATATTTGCATCCAGCCCAGCAATTTGCCAAGCCAACTCTATTTCTGACAGATATCGTGGCACATTCTACAATCAACTGGTAGGTAGACAATTTGATCGAAGGCAAACCCTATTCATCCAAATTCCTCGTGTTATAAATCAGTCAGATATAACTTTCCATGCAGCACAAGTGAACGAAGAGGAGGCAATGAACATAGAGGTGACCTTTTTCAAGCTAGCTTACATGTCATCAAATATTGTTTGCCTATTTGTGATGGATTTGGCTTGCACAGGAAAAGAACACAACGTCAATCCTTACCGTGAGATTTTCTAACCAGCACTGTCTACTCAATGCCAAATTGCATTGATTCCATTTATGCGTTCGCATTACAGGACAACCGCTTGTTTATATTTTAGATGTGTGGGCAGCTTGGCATGGTTGGAGCTCGGAGAAATAAGAATAGTCCGATTATGTCTTTGATTTGAGCCCAAGCTCTTTGATTGCAATTAGGAATATAGTATTTCGCTCTCATCAGACTCCAAATGGGAATCCGTCTAAGACTATGCACATCTTTGCTACTTCAATGGAATATACTAAAAAACAGATTCACCCGTTTTTTACTAACAAATAGTGAAATTCCGTTGATTATTCCTACTAAGTCCAGTTCTGTTTCATCTCAGTGAACTTTCAGTTTTTTCCGGATTTTGTTCAAACTATCTCAATGATTTAAAATTATACGCTGCATATTTTAGCGACACTCTATGAGAGTCAGCTATCGGACTTGCATACACCATACTCGTCTTAAATTCGGAATTGCGCCAACAGCGTCCATTTTAAACCATTAAACTAACTGCTCATGCGGTAAAAACAAAATAGCAAGTAGTAATTAATTTGAATAGGAAATACCGTATTTCCCCATAAGTGAGTACTATTATTGCTATTGCTATTATTGCTCTTAGCCTGCTTCGTGGAGCAAAACCATGGTCATGTTGTAAAAGCAGCCTATTTTTCCAGCTTTGATAGTTATTGTCACATCA